>NC_081433.1:50564119-50836780 GCF_949786415.1 Peromyscus eremicus | reverse complement strand
ATAGGCCTTATGCATATATGTTATAGTGTAGCTTGGTGGTTTTGTAGGGCTTCTAAAAAAGGAAGCAGGGATGTTTCTATGGCTTTTGCCTGCTTTGGGGACACTTTTCCTCCTACTGGGTTGGCTTGTCCAGTCTTAATATGAGGGGAGGTGCCTAGTATTATTGCAACTTGATATGCCATGTTTGCTTGATAGGCCTGGGAGGCCTGCCCTTTTATGAAGGAAAATGGGGGAGGATTTGGATAAGGAGGGTTGAGGAGGTGGGGACTGGGAGGAGAGCAGAGTGGGAAAATGGTAGTTGCAATGTAATGTATGAGAGAACAAATTAATAAAAAAAAATGGGATTTAGGTTAATGTAACTGTATAGAAGCTCATTGAGTTGTATAGATTTTGGATCTGGTTTATTTTGGTATGATATGCTTTAATTTATTTACAAAAATTTTCTTATAATAAAGTCTATAAATTATTCATCTTGAGACTCATACTGTAAGAAGGAGCCTACCCCTGGCAATACCTGGAGGGCCAGGACCCAGAGCGGGGACAGATCAGAGACCGAGGATAGAACCAAACACGACTGGCCCAAAAGAAAAGAAGAGTCAATGAAATGATTCCTAATGCTATTCTGCTATCCTTACAGACTGTTGCCTAGCCCAACCATCATCAGAGAGACTTCATCCAGCAACTGATGGAAATAAATGCAGAGACCCACCACCAATCAATCCTGAGCTCAAGAAATCCTGAAGAATAGGAGGAGGAAGGATTATGGGGGCCAGGGGGACCAAGAACACCACAAAAAACCCCACACAGAATCAACTGACATGGGCTCATGGGGGCTTGCAGAGACTGAACCACCAATCAGAGAACTTGAATGGGACTGATCTCGGCCCTCTGCACATGTGCTACAGTTTTGTGACTTGATCTTCTCGAATGATTCCTGGCAGAGGGAACAGGGACTGTCTTGGACTCTGTTGCCTGTTCTTGGGACTCCTTCTACCGGGTTGCCTTATCCAGCCTTAGTAGGAGAAGAGGTGCCTAGTTTTGTTTTGCTGCAACTTGCAGTGCTAGGCTGATTGATATACAAGGAAGTACCACACTTTTCTGAAGGGAAGGGAGAGGGAGTTGACGAAGGGGAGGG
The DNA here is from genome assembly GCF_949786415.1 of Peromyscus eremicus. NCBI lineage: Eukaryota > Metazoa > Chordata > Mammalia > Rodentia > Cricetidae > Peromyscus > Peromyscus eremicus. The sequence goes on along the minus strand of NC_081433.1, from coordinate 50,835,645 downwards.
GGTAATTTGGGGAGAGGCTGGGAGAAGAGGAGGGAGGGAGGAGAAACTGTGATAGAGGTGGGAAAATTAATTAATGTATTAATTAATAAAAAATAAATTTTAATAAATATTTTGAGGGAAGAAGTGATAAAAAATGAAAAGAAGGTTTTTCTTTCAGAGACACTGAAACCAACCCTAAAGCATTCGAAATAATAGTATCCGGAGCAATTTGAGCAACATCATAATGATAATACTGAATCATAACCATAAAACAAAATGTGTGTCAATGAACAATCTTTTTCAAGGCTTACTTGTTTTATTTTTGTGTGCCTGAGTGTAGGTATGTACATCATGTGAACACAGGTAGCTACACAGGTCAGAAGAGGGCACTGGGTCCTCTGAAACTGGAGTTATCAGCAGTTGTGTGATATGGATAGTTGGAACCAAGTCTAGTTCCTCTAAAGGAACAGCATGTGGTCTTAACTGATAAACCATCTCCCTAGCCATTCTACGAGAAATCTTGATAAAACACAGGGACAAAGAAAGAGAACAAATGTTTAATTCCTCCTTATTGTGTGTTACTACCTAAAACTATAGAATATGTAATGAACAGGGAAAGTCATCTTACTGGCTCTACATTAATTATTAATTAATAATTAAATAAAATAATTAATATTCACCACAAAAAGAATCAATAATGAGTGCCAAATGATCAGTTACATGCTAAATTGGGTGAGAACAAATGGAAAAACCAGAAATTTTGTTTTAAGGGCAAAGTTTTATCATTTTGAAGTGTTCCCACTTGAAACACCTATGAGGCGTCATCGTTAAAAAGTCATCAAAGTTGGAGCCTGCGAATGGTTCAGTTGATGAAGTGTTTGCCTGGCAAGCAACAAAACCCGAGTCCATCCCCAAAACACAAACAAAAATGACATGATTCATTCATTCTCTCTTAGTCCCACCTGTTGCGGAATAGAATATTTGTTTAGCTATGTAAAGATGTGTTGCATTTGGTTATGCTGCATTTCTTTAACTATGTAAAGATGTGTTGCTTTTGTTTAGGCTGCATTTGTTTAACTACACAAAGACATGCTGCTGCTTTGCCTTGCCTGCCTAAAGTACTTGAATGGTCTAATAAAAAGCTGAAGGCCCAACAGCTAGTCAGAGGAGGGACAGGCAGGGCTGGCGGGCAGAGAGAAAAGTAGAGCCAGCCAGCCTGGGACCAGACAGCCAGACATGGAGGAAGCAGGAAAACAGGATGAACAGTATGTAGATGAGGTAAATGAACCTCAGGGGAGCACATGGATTAATAGAAATGGGTTAAATTAAGTTAAAAATAAAACTAACTAGAAACAAGCCTAGGCTAAGACTGAGAATTCAAAATTAATAATGTCTCCATGTCTTTATTGGGAGCTGGCTGGAAGCCCAAAGAAAATGCCAACTACACCCACCACTGGGAAGGAAGAGGCAGGGGCCCTCACTGGCCAACTAATGTAGCCTAATAGGTGAGCTCCAGGTCAAGGGGAGACACTGTCTCAAAGGAGATGGCATGATTAAGGATAACACCTGGAATTGTCCTTTAGCTTGCACACACACACACTCACTCACACACACACACACACACACACACACACACACACACACAGAGAGAGAGAGAGAGAGAGAGAGAGAGAGAGAGAGAGAGAGAGAGAGAGAGAGAGATCATCAAAGTTAACATAGGCATTGTTATTAATAATTGACATATTAAGAAGAACACAGCACATTTGTAATCTTATCTAAAGTACATCGCTTGCAGAAGCAGCACCAGAAGACGTAAAATAACTCTCCTGGAACATCATGTCATAAATGACAAGGAGAGGTTGTAGAGCTGTTCTTGTTTGAAGGAAGTTTAGGGAGACTTAACAAATAATGACATGCAGCTGATGCTCTTGGGACAAGCGTCAAAAGCTGATTATCAGCTACAGAGTACTTAACAGTGTGTTCCTCATTTTGATAACTGTACTGTGGTTATTTAATGTATTCACTTCAAAAGTAGGAAAGGAAATTATAACTAGTCACAGTACTTTCACACCCTTTGCTCTTTGTCTGAAAATATTTAAAAATAAAAAATTGTAGATGAGTGTAGATACCAATGAGATGCACCATCAGTAGTACTAAAGCAAAATCTAATCTGAAAATAAGTCTATGTTAGTGGTTAAATAGTTTTCCCAGTCAGATTAACCTGTAAAATGGTAGTGACACAGTCAGAAATGAAACAAGTTCTTCAACTTCATTTACTTCATACTACACCACAAAAATCTGACAGATTCAGTTAGTTCATTTATACAAGTGTCAAATGCATGGTGTAGGATTATATGGAATTACCTGTCTTTTATGCAAACATGTAAAGTAAAGATGTTTCATTCAGGTTATTAATTTCAAGTAGGTGAGGGCACTTGGGATTTTGGTGGCAGCACTCTGATTATATTTAGAGTATTACTGAAAGAAAATTGGAGGTATGTTTTTAGATGAATTTCACCCTCCTGTAACTCAAAGATAATACACTGTTAGGTGGGTTGGCGTTTAGAACAATTCAAACAATATTAGCTGGTGCTTGTGTGGCTGCTGTTCTCATCATTAACACCATTGCTCTGTCTGATCTTTAACCAAGACAACTCAGAGGGCACATCTGAGTTTTCCCTTAAGCTATTCAACCCTGAGTGACTCACATTTCAGGGACTAAGACATTTAATACAAGCAAATAGAAGATCACTCCCAGATTATTAAAAAATTAAAGACCGTAGCATTCCAGAATGGACACTGGCCTCCTTCACTTGGCAGCCTTCAGTCTCTATCGCTCTCTTGCTGGGTGACCTTTGAGGAGATGATGATCTTTAAGTCCCCTTGTTCTGCTTCATGTTCTGCTTTGCGTTTGACACATAAAATCATCTGAAATAATCACTACCCATGAATGTCAGTGGCACTGTGCTATTCACTTTATACACTTGGTTTGTGCCATAGAAGAGAGAGAGTTTGGACATTTCACTAAAGTGTGAAAAATGGTCATATTAAATGCAGATTAAACCTCTCCAGCTTATCTTCAGAAAGCTTAATATCAGGATAAACCATGTAGTCCACGTTGTAAAAAGTTTTGAGGACATTGTAGAAAAAATTTACATTTGGTGTATTTATAAGAATGATAGGTTCTCTAGACATGAGGAATTAAACTTCAATTTGCACTCCTGTGGATGTGTTAATCTGAAATTATTTCCATGTAAGAAAGATACAAATGTTGGAGGGAGGGAGAAGGACAGTTGGATATAAAATGACTTTTGGATGATTTCTTCATATAATAATCTCAAGAGGACAGTACATCTTTAAAAGAACATAAAAACAAAACAGAATACTGGGCCTCTGGGCACCTCAGTTTATTGAGAAAATGTGCATTTAAGCCTCCACGATTTTAGGCTGCATTTTAAATTACTACAATTATAATCAATGATAAGGTTTTGAATCTATTATGTGTTTTTTTTCCCAACTCATTCTTTTATATTATAAAAAAATCTAAAAAGGAAACCCATTCATGGCACCATAATCTTAAAAATTAGCTTTGGGAACAATGAAATGAATACAAAATTATTTTAATATTCTGATCCACTTTATCTCATTCTGAATCACAAAAGAAAGTAATGTTCTCAGTTTAAATTGAATAGGACCTCCAGAGATACCTGATCACATTCCCATATCTTTGCTTTGGTGAGTTGAAAGACTAGAGATTAAGAATAATATGTTTAGCACACTAATAAGGGCAGGGAGGTGGTGATTTAATTCACCATTAATTAAGGAAGCATTTGTTAATATCCTATTTGAAAAGTTCTGGGGAAAATAAGAAAGGAAAAGGAAATAAAATATATTCTTCCAAAGTTTACTACATGATTAGTGTTGTTGATTAAACTCACATAATATATATGAATACAACTACAAAGTGACATGAGATGAAAAAAGTGAAATAGTCACACAATAGAAGAAGTCATGTGAGGCATTTAGTAGGTTTCAGTCATTTTGCCTTAATTACTAATAAGCTGGACAAGTTGCATGTGCTGTTCAATATTTCATCATTCAGATTTTTTTTTTCCGGTTTTTCGAGACAAGGTTTCTCTGTGTAGCTTTGCGCCTTTCCTGGAACTCACTTGGTAGTCCAGGCTGGCCTCGAACTCACAGAGATCCGCCTGGCTCTGCCTCCCGAGTGCTGGGATTGAAGGCGTGCGCCACCACCGCCCGGCGTATCATTCAGATTTTATAAGGAAGAATGCTCCTTAAAAACTCCTTCTGTGACAATTAGATGCCTTGCTTTAGTTGAAACAAAACACTTTATTCTTTGCTATTTTTTATGTGGGTATCAATCCAGGATTCAGAAGTCCTTGCACTTATTTGAGAGAGTACTTTATACCACCAATGTCGTATGTGTCAAGTATAGCAAATTCTACACATGTACTTGTTTGAATGTTTCTAGAATGAGACATTATTTTAAAGGGTTATGAAACTTCATAAAAGTACCAAAGTTTTTAAAAATAATCAGGCATACTTAATACTAACCAACTAACACATCAGCAGTTCTTTCCTTCACTATTACAAGCAACAGAGGAATTCTGAAGTTTGTGAGTCCATTCTCTCAAAACTCCTAATATTAGAACTGTATTTGAAAGACGGTTAAAAGAGAAGGTTTATCAGGTCTCTAGGTCATTGGGTCTCGAAGCATGTCTTTCCTCCACCATCTCCATAATTCTGAGACAAGGTACAACAGAACAAAGGTAAACCACAATATGATCTCTGGCTCAAAATGCTCAAAGGACTCTGTATCCTACTATAGAGACACTTCCTCAGCCGTGTTCACTGCCGATCTATTCACAGTAGCTAGGAAATAGAGACCATCTAAATGTCCCTCAACTGATGAAGGGATAATAAAATGTGGTGCATATACACAATGGAATTCTATTCAGTAAGAAAAATGAAATTTTGGGTAAATGGATAGAAAATGGTAAACCAGATTCATTAAGAAAATTCTGCACTTTCTCTCATACGTGTAGATTCTAATTCAGGATCTTTATATTTGAGCACATAAAATTGAAGTAAGTGCAGAAGTGGTCATTGGGGGTATGGTAGGGGTGCTCTAGAGGCAGCGATACTAAAACAAAGGTGTTATTACAAGAAAAATGGTGAGAAAATTTTGACTGGGGAGGGAGGGTGACACAGAGGGAAAAGAAGAACAGAGAGATAAATAATATTAGGTATCTCTGAAAAAGCCATAAAGAAACTTACTATTTTATAAGTTTATTATATTAACACACTGTGGGTGTCTAAATGGAATTACATTATACAAGGTGATAATGCTCCCCTCAAGATCGATCCATAGACTATCTAACAAGACCTCCAGTGCCAAACACTGGCAACCTCCTTTCTATTTGGTCAGAGGAGTCTAAAGCAATATAGGCTATTGCCATTGCCCTTGGTTGCTTCCCCAAACTTAAAAGCACAACCCTACTGCTGTGTGCAGCCCCAAACACTTTGGGCAAAAAACTTCAAGGAACTGAGCTGACACTAACCTGGAAATCTCATCTTCGAAAACTAGAAGTTGCAAGCTGCAAAGGGACAAAGCAATCAGAAGTCCTACCCAGTTGTAAAGTCTATGAAGCACAACAATGCCCTGCCCAGTAATATTATCTCTAATGGTGCAATGGTGTTAATTATCTAGGTGATAACCAACAGATGTCTTATTAGACCTAAACCCTCTCAATGAGAGGATACTCTTAGCCTGGCCAATTATTCATGCCTAAAGAGTTCATAGAACCTATAGGAGAACATCCTACTGCATTTTCCTAAACCAATATCATTTCTAACTGTATTCTAAACACGAACCCTTAAACCTTTGACAAATAAATGTAGCTCTCACTCTTCATTAAATAAGCTTCTTTTTGCAACAGATTGAGACCACTAATTTGATATGCAATTCTACTAAGCATCTATACACCTATAGTAATACACACACACACACACACACACACACACACACACACACACACACATATATATATATATATATATATATATATATATATATATACCTCTCCTTAGTGAAATAGTTATAAGCTCAGACTCATTTCTCCTATAACATTCTCAAAGAGCAAAACTAAGCTTGATTCTAGTTTGTGCATTCACTTACATCTTATCGAGAGAAATTCATATTTTAAAAAATTGTTCTGTTGTTTAGTTGAATGAGTAGTCTTTAGAATGAAGAGATCCTGCCAAATATTATAGAATAAATGGCCGTTATATTGTGTTCTAATCCATAGCTTAGCCTTTTCTATTATTCTTTGCATAGACTAGTGTATTGGAAAGGAGAGAAATGGCAGACTGAAATCCTGTAGAAGCTTAGGAATCTATTTTTTCCTGCCTCATCTTTACCAGTACACTGCATCCAGTGTGATTTCTAAAGCCCCAGCCTTTGTGCTCTGATAATAGATCTTCTGATCAGCACTGACACGAGTTCATTTCCTCCTTGCTCCCATATGGAATTCCTTTAAGTACACATATTTTTAACTCCCGGTCCTTTCTTCAAAGCACCTTTAAAAGGTAACATATAATCCAGTGTTCAGACTTTTGACATTAACAATAATTCAGTGTACCAGAAGAACTGAAAGTAAAATTCAAAGGTCCTTGCAGGGGAAGGAGAATAGTAGCCACCAACTGCTTGGTTTGCCTGGAAATATGTAGAGCCATTGTTGGAGTCTTAAAAGAGAAATGAATACCTGGCCTAGAAGGATCACAACTTTTGTGTGACTAGAACATAAATGTTGATCTACTAAATTTACAATGTTCTTCCATAGTGTAAACACATTCCCAAACTTCCCTTGCAAAATCCATTAGTAAATATTGCAGTTTCCTGAGCCATGCCATCTTTATTTCAATTGTGCATTTCTGCCACTAAAACATAGAAACAGATATAGTGAACACAATGGATATGGATATAATTTAACAAGCTGTTTATGAGAATACATGGCAACCTGGATTGGTCCTGGGAGAATGTTAGTGTGATAATGACTGTCCAGTAAAAGATTGGATTCTTCAAGGGGAATGAGGTCACGGTGCCCAGAGATGACAGAAGAGAGTGCTAGATGCCCTGGAACTGGAACTTCAGGCATCTGTGAGCCTCCTGGGGTAGGTGCTGGGAACAAACCTGGGTACTTTGGAAATGCAGTAAGCCTCTGAACCAGCCTCGAGAAAATAGCAATAATGGAGAATTTATTAAAGCTCTTTTCTATGAGGACTTCAGCAGCCAGCCAAAACCCAGATAAAAATGCAAGAGAAATCTGTTAGTATAAAATTCCCAAGATGGTACAGTAAAGAAAATCCCATATTAGAAAGTAGAAGAACATTTGTACTAATATATTCGGATGTGTGGGTTTTCTCCTCAAACGTTTTAAGATAGTCTTATCCTTTTTTGTTCACTTATTTAACAATCGTTTACTTCAGGGCTAACTCGTTCAAAGATTCTTCTAGGAACCTGATCCACAGAATTCAGAAACAAAGGGAAGGTTGTTGGCGTTCTGGCTCTCCCCTTGGGGACCCACCCTGTATCCTGACATAAAGCCTCCTTTAGGGAAAAACCCCTCCCTTCTTCTTCTTCCTTCTTCTTCTTCTTCTTCTTCTTCTTCTTCTTCTTCTTCTTCTTCTTCTTCTTCTTCTTCTTCTTCTTCTTCTTCTTCCCTTTCCTCCCTTTCTCGCCAGGAGGTGTACACACCTCCGCTTTCTCTCCCATTCTTTTTCCCCCTCTCTCTCCTCTCTCTCTCTCCCTCTTATTCACCCACCCACCCCCATCTCTAATGTGGTTGATATATTGTGCACCCCAATAAACTTATCTGGGGGTCAGAGAACAGAACAGCCACTATATTAAACCTAGAGGTTAGACAGTGGTAGCACACACCTTTAATCCTAGCATTCCAGAGGCAGAGATCCATCCGGATCTCTGTGAGTTCAAGGCCACACTGGAAACAGCCAGGCATGGTGATACACACCTTTAATCCCAGGAAGTGATGGCAGGAAGCAGAAAAGTATATAAGGAGTGGGAAACAGGAACTAGAGGCTTTTAAGCTTTTAGGCTTTTAGCAGCAATTCAGCTGAGATCCATTCGGGTGAGGACTCAGAAGCTTTCAGTCTGAGGGTTCATGGAAACAGGATCGGATGAGGAGTTGTCAAGGTGAGGCTAGCTGTGTCTTGTTCTGTTTCTCTGATCTTTCAGAATTCACCCCAATATTGGCTCCTGAGTTTTTTTTATTTAATAAGAATGTTGTCTTATTAAGATTTGTGCTTCTCTCTCTTTCTCTCTCTCTCTCTCTCTCTCTCCTCTCTCTCTCTCTCTCTCTCTCTCTCTCTTTCTCTCATAATAAACTCTCTACATGGATGCTGCATCTGCATGGTGTGTCTCCCTCATCCCCCCGGGCACCTTGGCCCAGCCTGCCAAGGCCTCGTGTTTGCTATATCATTACAAAGGTTCCCTGTGTTTATGGAATTTGCATTTTACTTAAGGGTAAATAGAGAAAAGCAACCAAAAATCATTTGAGATTATTTCAATTTCTTTCATTTGATGGAAGATAACATTGTGGAATGCAGCATCTGTGGTTGAGTTTTTGGATTTATTTTTATTTTATGTGTGTAAGTTTTAATCCTGTAAGAATGGCTGTGCTCCACATGCTTGTCTGGTGCCCATGGGGGCTAGAAGAAGATATTAGTTCCCCTGAAACTGGAGTTACAGACGGTGGCGAGCCATCCTGTGGGTGAAGGGAACTGAACCCTGGGACTCCGAAAGAGGAGCCAGTGCTGTTAATCACTAAATCATCTCTCCAGCTCTGATTGAGTTTTTCATTTTCTTTCTTATCAACATATTTTAACGGTATAAAATAGTAGGTTCTTTTAAGACATTTTCATATGTGTAGTGAATGTGTTTGAATTGTATTCACCCCCTATTGCTTTTTTTTTTACCGTTTTCCATTAATAAAGCTAAAGAAAATGAAGAAAATACACCTCTCCTAAAGAATATTGAGTGAGCAAGTCTGTGCAAACGTCCATTATGATTATTTATTTATAAATTTTAATTGTTATGGTTATTATGATTAATTATAATCAACAACCAAGGATCTAAAAATGTCACATCTTTTGAGACAGGTCATATCCATTCTGGCGTTTGAAATTCCTCTGAGAGGGTAAGAGTCAATAAACTTGCACTGTAAGTGATCATTTGGTAAATAATTTGGTTTCTATAGACTCATAAACAAAACTAAGGATGTTATATGGATACTTTGCTACATTACATGATTTGCATTGCTGTAGAAAAACACAACTAATTTGACAATGGTCAAAATATAACCGTAAGTAACTATAGCTTTGTTTTATACAGGACTACTTAAAATAAATGAAATTTTGTTTAGGTGACAATGTACCCTAATCGGTGTTCAAAATCAGAATCCCTTCCCAATAAATCCATTTAAAATATTCATTAATTGATGATTATCTGTAATGGCATTTTACCTAGCTGCCCCTTGAAAATATCTTTCATAGGGATCCAGACAAATTCTGAGCTCAATCTGCCTGAATTTCTTTTAATTGAATGTATTTCTCTCCTGATGAGCATTTGTAATGTTCTATTAGACTTTGTTTTTGATATTTACATTTCCGCTTATTGATATATTTCAGATTATCACTTTAAACTGAAATATGTGGGAACATGCATTCCTAAATTATGTAATTAAAATGGATGTTCAGGCAGGAAAATTTCCTTCGTATCATTGAGGTTTGGGATATCCTGCTAGAGATTAGAGTTTGGATATTTGGATATAAATTTGTGTGAGAATGACAACCTTGGTTTTCATTTCCACTTTGGCAACGTATGAAGTAGCTTGACTTTACTCAATGTAAGTTGTTAACGTGACTTCTTCATAGTGTAAATGTCCAATGCCATCACCTATGCCTTATATTTCCAGATGAAACTAACTATAAAGTGTGGCAGCTAGCACACATTTGATGATGTTTAGTAACTGATCATCATGGTTGTTTGAGGACGGTTACCTTGTAGAAACATTTCAGTTATCAGCCCTGACCCCAGTACTGCAATGCCCTTGTCTCACTGTGAAGACATGACTAATATTTCTACCTGACAGTTTAGATCAGTACATTCAACTTGAGTTTAAGACAAAAGTTCACAAAAGTCAGAATGATGGGGTTCAGGAGGGAGAACTAAGTTTACAATATTGGTTAAATAATACATAAATATTCCATTATATTTTAATACCTGCTGGTAAATAGTATGGGAGACAATAATCGGATTTTAGTTCCTCACATTTTCATTTTCTCCTCATATTTAAGGGGAATACATTTGTCCAAATAAGCTTTTCCATACTCCACTTACATATTTTGGACACTTTTTATTTCTGTCTTAGCCAGGTAATGCTCAAATCTCAATCTTCTCCCAACATCTCCATTTTATCTCCTTATGTGCTCAGATTAAAAAAAGAAAAAAAAAGTCAGCTTCTCATGGACACCATTTTTAGAAGTTGGTTCTCTGCTGTTTAAACTCAGCATTGACCCACCAAATGAAGGACGGCTGATGAGAAGCAGCAACATCCATGAACTCATCAAGAACAAACACAAAACCACTTGATGTCATTTGCTTGTTAAAAAAAAAAAAAAAAGGCAAATTGATTATTGATGCCGCCTCTGACGCCCTCGACTCTCTGTGGGGCTGCTCTGGCTGAAAAGATAATCATATTAAACAAGTTTGTTTTTTCTCCACACATCTCTGCCGCTGCTGCTGCTGCTGCCGCCGTCTAATGTGATTTAAATAATTTGCCACTGGTAAATAGCTTTCGTGGCCTGGCAAGCCAATGACAATTGGAAATTTATTACAGCTCTAGCCTCATTCTATTTTCTTTCACTTTTGTGAAAATGTTCTGTTATGACGAGATATACCACATTTTACATTTCTCATTTTTCCTGAGCGCTGTTCTTGCTGGAACTAGAAAGTTTGTGGTAAATGCATAGTCTGTTAAAGATGCCATCTTTTTTTTTCTTTAAGAGTGAGTATAATTCTCACTACATAACGATCAATTACTATTGAACTCAGTACGTCATAATCAACTATGTATTTAAAATATAGCATTTGAAGCTTGCTGGTTTTCTATCCATGTCTTTTGGCTTTTGTACGTGTGTGTTAATAGAGAAAACAACTAAGTTATGTGGGAAATATTGCGTCAACTGATACAGTTGTGCCACGATTTGCAGAATCGTTTCCAGTGGTAGGAAACAAGGAGAACATGGGCAGATCCAGGGAGCTTCTGACTGCTCAGCCTGCTTGAAAGCTCTGAGTCTAGTGGGAGAGGCTGTGCCAAGGCAAAAGGCGGAGAGTGACTGACAGAGGAGGACACCTGATACCCTCTTCTGGCTTCTCTGATCATGTGCGCACACACATACAGTGGAAGATAAAATGGCAAAGCAGTTAAAAGGTCAAATAGCAAGCAAAGAAAAACAGTAGTGTTACATTTTTAAAAGAATCATTTTATTGTGTTTATTTTCTTTCATGTGTGTTGGAGAGTGAGAATATGGGACATTGAAATGGGTAAAGGATTTTACAGAGGATCAACTCGGTGTTCAGGACTGGCTTATTTGTTGCTTTCTCTGCTGTATTTTAGCTCTGGTGACACAATGTTTACAATGACCTTGAACTCCCACCACAGCTCTGAAAGCCACACACAGGTTGGTTCTGCTTTAAACAATTCAACACAATTCAAAAATCTAGACAAAGGCAGAGAGAAATTAGTCCCAAACACACATAATCAGGGATTGAAAAAACTCAAGGAAAGAAGAAACTATAACAGTTAGTAGAAATATGAATTCATGCAGACTTTTCATTCACGAGAAAAAGGAAATAATTGTATAGCACTTGAAGTATGAAGGACATAAAAGAGACACCATTGCTTAAGTCCATCAATATAATAATGCCTTAGAGATAGTGTTGTTCCTTTACAAGTGTATCCTTTTCTTCATACTGTAATCTGATTCTGCTAATTCTAGAAGACTTTTGTAGGCATAATCACTTATATTTTAATATCATCAGCTTTCTTTATGTGAACTTTAATTTGCTTTATTAGCCCTGTTTAAAAGTCCATTGGTGTTTTGGAACAGCCTTAATTGCTTCACTAAACAGAGCTGTTTATGCCTGTGGAACAAATGGAGTAAGCTGGGATTAGTTTGATGTTTTCCTTATAGTCTCATAACACATCCTTTTGTCATTATGTCCTGCACAGAGTTTGCGGATATTCATGGCATAATCACAGCGGTTATCCTCACAATGCATACGTGGTTCTGAAACCATAATCATTGGTATCTAATGGTGCCTTATGGTTTGAATAGCACTTACCTGCCTATCAGTGGTAGGGCTGTGGGGATAAACTGTAGTTCCAACAAGATCATCCCGAGAGTCCGTAAAATCTAGCAATTCTCATGCTTTCAAAAATGATGTACAATGAAATAGATTTGCCTTGTGATTGTTTGCAGATGTGATCGCTGGCATGAAATGTCAGGCCCTCTTTTTCTTAAAATAGTAATAAACCTGAATATTTCCTGCATTGAATGGATGTAATTTTATATTACTTCCATTATACAACAGAGGGCAATTTAAGCAATGTAAAAACTATCTTTTTAAAGAGAAGATTCCAATGTAACACTTGACTCAGGCTTTCCGTTCAGTGAAGCCCTGGTTTCCTGTGATTCTGAAGAGACTTGCAGGGGTTGAATGACATTAAAATAGATGCCATTTTAGTCTTGATGTGCCCATTTGGATTCACGGCATGCTATAGCTAAGTATTTGATTGCCGATGCAGCTCAGGAAATTGGTTTGTAAAAGGCATGCTAGATTTTCAAGCTAAGACCAAATGGTGATATTACCATGTGGATTATTTCAAAAGGACTGAATACATAACCTTTACTTCCCTGGGTGCTCTCTCTCTCTCTCTCTCTCTCTCTCTCTCTCTCTCTCTCTCTCTCTCTCACACACACACACACACACACACACACATACACACACACACACACACACACACACACACACACACACCACAAACACCAACACATACAAATTTTGAAAGGCAAAGGCAGATTGGTGTAAAAAACACTAAATTTACATACAGACAACTATTTTTATTTCAAGCCTCTGTTTGATTACCGTTTAACCTTAGGTCTTCAACCTGTGAAAGCAACATCTCTACGCTACTTTCCTTATGTACTAAATAAGACAAAAAAGCACATTATTGCTTTCACTTATTCAATCAGTGTTTTTGGAGTAATATGTTCTAGGCACCAAAAGCTGTTAGAGAAGCAGACAGAGTTCAGACTCAAGAGGATGTGTATACCATGATAACATGATACAACCACCATTTCAACCAGAAAGCAATGATTCCCTTTTTTAATTTATTTGAGTATCATCAAATAGACATGAAAGAGACAGTAGAGTGCTTTTCCAAGAGGCTAAGAGGTAATATAGTCTGTGGAAATGTGTAAAATTTCAAACACAATCATGGGGACTGAGAAATACTCAGGGTGAACACTTGCCTAGTGTCCATGAGGCCCTGGAGCCAATGCTGAGCTACACACAAAAGAAACAAATGAATTAAAAATTAAATAAGATATACCCAGGGGACAGAAAAATGTCAGGCACTCACAGAGCCATTGCGTAGGAGGCGATATTTATTAAACAAATTGGATTAAAGATATCAATCTACATCAGGTAACTTGCCATGAACTGGTGACCTCAACACCTCCAACTCATCAAACAGATTTCAGTTATATCACTACCTTTTCTCCTAATGTTTTTTGTTATAAATGAAATTCACTTGCATTTTTCAAATTATGCTGCCTGAGGACAATGAACATGTTTAGGAGGTAAAGCCATGGGGACAGTGCTGCTCTGCATTCACCTTTGTGACTTTTTAGAAAAACGGTGATTTTGGTAGGCTTGTTTCCTCCAATTATAAAATAACACATATCAACTGTTGAAAAATCATGTGTGTATCCTGGTAAAATTATCATGGTGAACTCTCATTGGACATAATTTGAGCAAAATGAGGGAAACATCTAGATTATCTTTAATCCAGTTTATTTCTAGCTCAAGAACAGAAAACAGCTGATAATGGTAAAGAAGTCATGTGTCTCTCCTCCCAATATATGGGATGTGGAAGCAAGATAAGAAATAATTGATACATAAATTAGACACATAACAAGCTCAAAGACAGCTTGGGCTATGTGAAATCCTGCACAGAAGGAAAAAGGAGAGGGAAGGAAGGGAGGAAGGGAGGGAAGGAAGGAGAGAAGAAGGAAAGGAGGGAAGGAGGAGTGAAGGAAGAAAGGAAAGAAGGAAGGAAGGAAGGAAGGAAGGAAGGAAGGAAGGAAGGAAGGAAGGGAGAGAGGAAGGGAGGGAGGGCGGAACAGTGAACATAATTAGAAGTTTTAATCCAAGTCTCAAATAAAAGATAATGGTGATTTGAACTGAGGTATTGATGAAGTAAGTAATGCAAAGCTGTAGGACATAAGACATAATCTGAAAATAATGTGAATTTGATAACAAAGAAATGATAGGAGAAAGACGGCTTTCTACTTTATGACTGACAAGTTATAGTTTGATAAAATTTAGTAATGATGATATTTTTAAGTGACAAGTGGGAGATGAAGGGAAATGCAAATCAAAGTAAAATGTAAAAATTCCCTCTATACTGGAAAAGTGACTAAGGGATTCAAGTTAAAATGTTAATAGGTAATTGAAAATACCAAGCTTCAGAGCGAGAGTGGCATGGCCTCCTCTAGGGACATGCCTTTGCAAACATCAATCCTTGGCATTTACAGCCATGAGAGCAAAAGAAGTCAGGAAGGAAAGATCATACATAATGAAGAGAAAGGCTCAGAGACTGAGCTTTGAGGCATTCTAACATTAAAAACTTGGTAAATAAATTCAGTAAAAATAGAGAAGCAATAACCACTCAATTATACATTATAATATGTAAAAATGAATATGTATTTAAGCAAAAAGGAAAACGAATCAATAATTAATAACCTCATAAAATGGATAACACCAAGTCCACATGGATTGATTGATGAATTATACCAAACATTTAAGGAATAAATTAGATAATTCTTCTCTAATACCTTTCAGAAGATAAAAGCCAAGCAATTTGTTCCTTACTTGTTATGTAAGGTTGGCCTTGTCCTAATGTCTAATCAGAAAAAAAAAAAGATATTATGAGGAAAAACCAAAAATCACTATCTTTCATAAGCATAATTCAAAGTTTCTCAGTATAGTTCTGTCAAATGCAATCCACGTTGCATCATTGTATAACATGAACAAGACTCGATGATCAAATGGTGTTTATCCTTAGTAAGCAAGCAAGTTCATCAACGAAAAATTGACTAATGTTATCAATCAGACCAAGGAAAAATGATCACGTGATCATAAGAATAAATGCTGAAAAAGCATTTGACACAATCTACCATTCATTCAAGATAATCCTCAATAATAGAGGAAAACTTCCTGTTTTATTTAACAATAACAAAACTCTGTGGGTATGACCACTTAATAGTGAAAAGCTAGGAGATCAGGAGTAAGACAAAGATGTCCCTTCTCAAATCTTCTTTCCAATCTTTTACACAGGGCTAGCTAACCCTATTTGTGGGAATTTGACAAAGGAACTAAAGCATACTGATTATGAAGGAGGATCTAAATTCCATTTGTTCACAGGTGATACAGTTCATCATCTACTTAGAAAAAAACAAAAGTTTCAGACTGTCTCCTAGAACTAAGGCATTGTAACAAGATTTTAGAAAAAGTGAATATACAAATGTTAATAATTTTCCTATATATAGAAACTGAAATTTAAAATATTGACATTATATAAGTCCTCCAAATAAAGACCTGAGTATTATGGGAATTCATTCTGTTCAGCCAATGTCTTTGGGGTAACAAGTCCTAGGGCATGGTTTTTTCTTCAGAGGAGACCACATAAGAGCTGAGGAGGAGGGGTCACATGCTCTCTTGAGTAGTTAGAGCTGGATCAAGCAGTGGAGAGCTGCTTGCTGTTGGTCCTCATCACCCTTTGGTAGAACAGCAGCTTAATGAGCAGTGGCGTTTACTTGTTCTGTATTTGTGACTGTGATCCCCATTTTATTCCTTAATAAATAAGTCTTCTTCCCAGACATCTGTGTGGATTTCTTGCATTATCTTAACATAAATATAACAAAATCTGTACAATGTCTATATAAAAGAAGTTACAAATATTAAGAACTAAATAGAGATATAGCCCACATTCATGGATAGCAAAACAATATTGTCAAGATACCAATATTTCTCAACTTGATCTCTTGATACAGTGCAATGATCACCCCAAATATTCCCAGTAAGCTATCTCATAGTCACTAACATTATTTAAAAATACATATGATAAAGCAAAAGATACAGAATAGAAAATAGAATATTGAAAGAGAACAGAGCTAGAAAATGGCACTATCTGACTTCACCAGTCATTCATTATAAACTACCTTTAAGTAAGGTCCCCAGTGGGGGAGAAAGCCACGGCTACAATTAGCATTCTGCAAGGCTGATTGACTAAGAACATCAATGATTTTGGAGAACTAAAGTGAGTATTGCAGGTCCAGAGTCAAATTATCTTGGGTCGTGTTAGTCCCCTAACTACACATCTATAGCTTACCTCTGTGTGGACCTAAAATCCTTTGGACTATTAGGTCAATCCTTTTGGAATGTACAAGCAAATTTCCACCAACTGCAAAAACAAAGAATGTCATTAGAAAGCAGCGAGGCCTAAGGAAGAGATTGCTCTGCTTTGCTGTAACCAACCTGCCTGATGTTTCAATTAATAATTAAAAATTATACTGACTAGTGATGTGCTTCGCTGTGTTACTATTAAAATGTCATGACTGTAACAACATTGGAACATGGTGTTTGAGCTTATACAAATAAAATACTCATATTTGGATTGAGAATAAACTCTAATTCTTTGGGAGGTAAGAACTACTGTTCTGTTATCATCTTCCCTTGACACTACAATAATTAAGACTTACTAATTAAGTAAAAATATTTAGATGAAAACAAAATACACCTACTGATATTTGACAAAAGGAAAAATGTAGTGCTATAGGAAAAATAGTCTTTTCCTTTTTTTCTTTTATTGAAAATATATTTTTTCTCTCATGATGTATCCTGATTATGTTTTCTCACCTCCCTATATTCATCCCAGTTCCTCTCCACTTACCCTCCCATCCAGATCCACTCCCTTTCTGTTTCCCATTAGAAAACAAACAGATTTCTAAACTTTAGAATCTAAAGGATAATAATAAAATAAAATACAATAAGACAAAGCAAAAACTATCACATCAAATTTCGACAAAACAAACAGACAGAAGGAGAAGAGCCCAAGGGAAGGCCCAAGAATCAGACCGACTCATTAGCACACTCACTAATCTCATAAAAACACTCAACTTGAAGACATAATATATACACAGAGGACCTGGTGCAGATCCATAAAGACCCTGTGCATTCTTCCTCAGTTTCTGTGAGTTCATATGAGCTTTGAGCATGTTGATTTAAAGGGTCATGCATTTCTAGTACCCTCCCTCCCCTCTGGCTCTTCATTCTTTCCATCCCCTCTTTCATGGAGTTTCATGAGCCCTGATGGGAAGGAATTGATAGAGACATCATTTTTAGGGCTGAGAGTTCCAAGGTATCTCACTTTCTGCATAATGTAAGGCTGTGGTGCTCTGTATTTATTCCCAAATGCTACAGGAAGAAGCTTCTCTTATGATGGCTGTGTAAGGCACAGATCTATCAATATTGAAGAATTAATTGAGTCATTTTATTGTTAGGGTTTTTTTTTTTTTTTACTGTTCTCTGTGTGTGTATGTGTGTTTTCAAATAGTAGTATTTGGTTTTATCCTAGGCCCCTGGGCTGTCTATTCTCTGGCCCTTAGTTATCCAAGCAGTGTTGGGGCTGGGTTGTATCTTGTGGAGAGGATCTTAAATCAAGTCAGAAATTACTGGATTGTTCTCACAAGTTGTGCCACCATTGCTCTAGCATATCGTGCATTCAGGACACCATTGTAGATCAAAGGGTTTGTGGCTGATTTGGTGTTTACATTTCTCTTTCGATTCTGTGCAGAGTACCTTCCTGTACCAAAGACACTAGAACATAGGGGTGAAGGCTCTATGTAGGCATCAGTTCAACTTCACTATGTTCAATAAGTTGTGTACACGCAATAAGTTGTGTTCAGCAATGGGGCCTTGCTGTTAGTTTGTGGAGAACAATCTACTCTTGGGAACAGGCTGGGTTTTTTTTGGGGGGGGGGGGAACCTCTGGGGTCCCTTTATCCAACAACTCAATTAGGTGTAACCCAGTCTTGGTACTGGAAGCCTCATTTGGTGACAAAGGATGGCCATTTGGGACTTTGTCTCTTCTATTATTTGGTGATTTCCTTTAGATCATGATCATAATCTATATATTTTAGGAAGCTTCTACTACTTTATTAGATTCCATACTACCCGCCCTCAACTGGCCCTTAATCTCAGCTGTCTCTCGTTTTCACCCTTCTCTTCCCCTTCCCCACTTGATCTTCTTGTTCCAGCTCCCCCATCCATTCATAACTATCTATTTTATTTTGATTTCCTAATGAGATCTATCTGTACCCCCTAGTCCCTCACTCTTTATCTAACCTCTGTAGTTCTGTATATTGTAGTTTGGTTATCATTGACTTAACAGCTAATATCCACATATAAAAGAATACATACTATATTTGTCTTTCTGGGTCTGGGATACCTCACTCAAGATGATTTTTCCAGTTCCATTCCTTTACCTGCAAATTTCTCAATGTTAAAAAATGTCTACTATTTACAAAAGTAAATTCAGATTGAATCACATATTTAAGTATAAAATATAAAACGCCTAAAAAATAAGAGAAAAAGTCTAAACAACTTTAGATTTAATGCTAAATTTTGAGGTACATTATATGCAGAAGAAAGAATTGATAAATTATACTAAATTGAGGTTAAATATATATCTTTTGCTTTACAAAAGTTACTTACTTGAGAAAGAGAAGACAAACCACAGACTGAAAGAACATTTTCAATACACATCTGAACTGCTATTCAAAAAATACTAACAACACTTAAAAATCAACAATAAAAAAAAAAACAACTGGACTTCAAAAAAATTCCTTTAGCCAATACAAACCCTGCATCAAATCACATACATGTGGGAAAAAAAACACATGAAAAGTTGCTGTACATCATATATTACTGGGGAATTACTACCCTGAGATACTGCATAACTAACAAAACGACCAAAATTTAGAAAAATGGCAATACCAAATGCTGGCAAGGAGGGAGCAACAGGATTGTCATGTATTACCGGTGGGGATGAAAACTGGCATATCCGTGTTGGAAGACAAATTGGCTGCTTCTTACAAAACTATACAAACACTACTGTACTGTCTAGCAATTGAAACCCCTGGTATTCATCCAGTGGAGCTGAAAACTGCTTTGCACATAGGCATCTGCTCACAGAGTTATCATTGCAACCGTTGACAGTAGTGGTGTTACCTTTCAGATGCTGTATAGACTATAACACACCCATGCAGATAGCACTGTTGAACTCTTGTGAATGACAAACTATCAGCCCAGGAAAACAGGAGAAAATTAAACACATACCTATAAATGAAAGAAAGCAATAGGCGAGTGCAATACAGCTACAGTTACACATTAAAACAGGCGTATGTTATAGTAGGACATCAGCCTGCAATTTCATTAGTTGAGGAATAGCGTGTACTTTCACAACAATGGCTAGAACATCACTAACTGATTTAAATTCATGAAAGTACCTTAGTATGTTCCATCCATCTTTGACCAAACATGTCACTTTATGTCACATTACTATGCATTACATTCTGGAACCAAATCATAATTACAGAAACAGTTAAAGGATCAGCTATTGCCAGGAAGGAATAAGCAGGGATGGATAGGTAGAGCATGTAAGAGTTTTAGCAGTGAAAGAATTCTAGCTATGCCTACATGATCGATGACTGTGTAATGGTAGATGTATGCCACCATCTATTCTCATAAAATGTGTGACATCCGGAACGAAGCCCATGATGCAAACCATAACTTTGGTGACAGTCATGTGTCAACATGGATTTTTCAGCTGTGACAAATGCTTTGCTCTGGTGGGGTATGTTGACAATTAGCTATGCATTTGTGAGGTAAGAGATATGTGAAAAAATATTTGTATCTTCATCTCAAATATACTTTTGAACATTAAACTGCTACAAAATATCATCTATTAACCATATGTGAAATAAAAATTAAATGTAAATATGTTTGGATGATATATCTATGGAAGGAAATATTGGTGAAATTATTTAGGCCACTCCACGTAGTTAAAAGGAGATTTATTTAATGGCGTAACTTACAAATTAAGGGATAGGTAGGTCGCGGGGTCTGGGGAAGGTGTATCACAGTCCAGCGGTGTTCTCTGGAGCTCTGCTTTGCCCACCTCCACCATCCAGGGTCCTGGAACCAAGAGAGCGTTCGCCGATCCCCATCTCGGGTCCCCAGGCGCCTCCCTTGGCCCCGCCTTGTAGGCGTGACAGTTGCCGAAGTCTCAATGGGGGTTGGAACTTCCAGAACAAAGCTGGAATGGCTACCCACTACAAGGAAACAAATAAAACAAAAAACAACATAAAAACAAGCCCTGCCAAACCCCACTGATTGTAGATGAACAGTCTTATTAAATAAGAAACACAGAGTCAAATTCAGAGTTAAAAGCCCAAGAGGTCAGAGCAGTAGTTAAGAGCTAAAAACCTATTCTTACCCTTCACTGTTACTGCTGTCTTTCCCCTCAGCAAAGAGGCCAACTTCCTGTGTGTCTGTCCTTTTATTGACTTTCTGTTCTGCCTTCTCATTGGTTGTAAACCCAACCACATGGCCTCCTCATCACTGCCTGTCTATACAGACCTCCAGGTCTTCTAAGGTTGGTATTGAGATTACAAGCATGTGTCTCCATGCTGGTGGTGTCCTTGAACACACAGAGATCCACCTAGCTCTGCCTCCCAAGTGCTGAGATTAAAGGTGTGCGCCACCACCGCCCAGCTTCTGCTATGGCTTGCTATTAGCTCTGACCCCCCTAGGCAACTTTATTTATTAACATACAAATAAAATCACATTTCAGTACAAACAAAATATCACAATACTCTGATAGTTTTCATTTTAAATGCTATCTTTCAGAAATTTTATAGTGAAGAAATATCTGTCAAGTTACCCACACACCTTCCCCACAGAAGCTTGAGACAAATCATTTTTCTGTCATCTAACTTTGAATATTTGTTTTATTATTGTGTCATCCTTTTGCATATTAGCATATTCCCTATTATGTTGTCCTAGGATAATCTGAAATGAGCCTGCTAGGGAAGTGACACATTTGTGAGCAATTAAAGAGATGTCAAAGAAAAAGGGAAAAAAAATTGAAATGAATAACATCCTTTGGCTAGGGCTAGCTCATTGTCAGCCTAATGGAGTAGTGGAGAACCCAGACTCGGCAAGAGGTTGTCTCAAAGGAACAAGAGGGAGAGAGAGGGACTTAGTAGGTAAAGTGCATGCAGTACAAGAGTGAGGACCTGAGTTCAGGTCCCCAGCAACCGTGGAAAAGCTAGGCAAGGTTTCCAACAAGTGTGCCCCTGGTACTGAAAAAAAAATCCCATAGCAATTTTATAAATACTGCACATTTTAGGGAGTGGAATGGTGGTCACTGGGGACCTTTAGAGGAGGAAGAGGATGGTGAGAAACAGAGAAGGGCTAGATAACCATGTATCAAAGCATACGTAGAAAGATGAATTCGTTCTGGCATGATACAGCACAGTACAGTAACTACAATCTGCAATCTAAGGTGTATTTCAAAACACTAAACACTTGAACACAACAAAGATTTAAGGAGATATAAATGTTAATTACCATGCTTTGGTCATAACAGATTATGTGTCTGTATTGAATCTCATACTGCATCTTATACAGCACTTAAAAATAATAACACAAAGAACAGAGATCTCTTGGTTTTTATCCTGTCATGGGAGGTCAATAGAAATGAATTAGTTCAATGAAAATGATTAGTTAGGAACCTGTGGCATGTTTTATCACCCAGAAAATGGCAAACAAGGAAGAATCCTTCCCCCTTCTCCCATGGAAGTGTGGTGCATTTTAAAATATGAAAGACTTGACTTCTCACCACATTCCCACGAGACCATATTTACTGGAATTTTTCATGAGAGCTGAAGTGGCAGTGCGTGGGAACTTTCAGAAGTTTTCGGGGTATCTGAATGATCCTCAGTAGCCAGAGGTCATTCCCATTCCTTGGAAAAGGGGTTCTCTTTGCTGTGTGGGTCAGTGTAATGTTCCTCAGTGACAGTCCTATAGTAGTACTGTCCTTGCTATTTTTTTCTGTCCAACCAAGCCCTACATGTTATTCACCACCAAGACCTCCTCCATTAATCTGTTCCCAAGGAAACAAACCCCAAGGTTGCTATTCTCACTTACATCTCCCATGCACGTCTAAATGGCTCGTGGCATCTCATCACCTCCCAGTTTTTAGATCTCAGAATGACATTCTGTAAACTTTAGTTTTCTGTATGGTTAAATTGGAAATTCCTTCAAATCTGAATCAGAGTCCTCCCGTTTTATGTTGTTTGGGGTTTGACATTTCTAAGTAATAAAAGGAGATGAGCGGTGCTGGCAGTGTAAATCAAGAACCTAGGTAGTGGAGCTAACGGTCTGCCTTCGGAGAACTGCCCCAGGAAAGGTGGTGATTTCAGGTCAGTAAAGAAAGGGAGCCATTTTAACTTGTCGGTACCTACCTAGGAACAGACAGATGTATAGCTAAAACCATGAGAATCTGAACCAAGGCAACAGGTCGTCTAGGGTAAGAGTTAGCCCTAAAGTCAATTACAGTCCAAAACCCAGTCACTGCTAATGTATCAGTGCTTTACCCACACCACAAGAGTTTGACGTGTTCGCTTCAATTTTAGCTAAGCCTAGAGAGTAAATGATAGTTTAATGACACCAGAAATGTTACATTGCATATGCTGTCTAATAAATAATACATTAATTACCTGAAAGGTAATCATATCTGGCACTTGCCAGAGGTCACAATGAACTTAAGGACAAAGGTTTTATAATCGGTCTATCCACCTTAAACAAGATTTTTTTTTTCCTGCCTGGCATTTGGGCATTTTTGGAGGCAGGGTGAGGTGAGAACAAAGAAGGGTAGGTCGTTGCTAGACATAGCTCATGCCTGAAATCCTGGAGCATGGGAGCTGGAGGCAGAAGGGGTGGGAGTCAGATGTGAACATGGGCTGCATAGCAAGACCCTGCCTGAGAAGACAAAGACAATATATCAGCACATTTAGTGCAGCCAATGAAGTGAACTTAAAGGTATTCCAGGACCAAGGGACAAGTTAGAACTCTCTTGAGCATTATGAATCTTTGATCTCCTTCACGACCTCCGTAAGTCATGTTCAACTCTGGTAATCAGTCCCCTTTTCACATATCTCCTCTCATTCTACTTGGCCTTCATTTCTGTAACAAAAAAGCGAGCTTCAAACAGCCATTTTCCATGGCCAAGGGACATTTGACTCAAGGAGAATTAGAGAGCAAGCAGTAGTGACAGAATAGTTTTAATCATGCTGCCTTCAAAGCAAATGGGCAGCTCTGCAGAGTAGAAGTCCCCGGATCACACTTGTGCTACAATATGAAGAGACTCCCGTTCACGACGTGCACTTAAGGGCTGGATCCTCAGCTCATATGAAAGAAAATGAAATAATTTGGAGTTTCAGAGAAAAAGAGATAATTTGACAGTAAATTTACATTTGAGTTTTTGCTGAAATGTCCTTGTAACACTTGAGAATAATCCTCTCTACCCACTTGAAGTAAAAGCTTCTTTTCACACAAAAGAGAAATTGGCTGTTAAATAAGAGGACTCCAGAATGGGCTATATCCCATTCTTAGAACTAAGCAATTCCATTAGTACTACAGATTTGGTTCATTCAACCCCAAGTACATAAGAAGAGAAGAGTCAAAGCTATTTAAATAGACATCTGAAGTAAAGGTGGTTATTGCTAAAGCTAGTTTATTTTTTAAGCAAACATTAAAAACAAATGAGTAAACAGCATCTACATTGTTCCTTCACATGCACACATGCACACACAAAAAAAAAAAAAGAAAAAAAAGGAAGGAAGATTGCAGTAGACACGTAAATCTCCATTTCTTCAGTTCTGTGGCTATTATTACTTTGTAAAATTATAGGTTGATTTTATCTTCACAAATGTGTAGACTTTAAGACAAGAAAGTGACACAGGTTGGTTTAGACTGCACAGGACACCACTCTCTCAATGACTCACACAGTCAGTCCTATTGTGTTAGCCTTTGGACTCACACAGTCCTGTTGCATTAGACCTATGATTGACTCACACAGTACTGATGCATTATCATAGTTCATCAGTAGACACTGAACTTTTTCCACTTCCAAAAAACTGTTCCAGCCGCTGAAATAGCTGTAAGTTGACTGTCTTATTTATACTCAGAAAACTGTATATATAACTAAATATGATTTTAAAAATCTAAGGAATAACATAAGCAATCCATTACCTTATAAGGCTAAATAAGTCATTTCGAACATAACTTTTGAATCAAATTGAGTGTACTTTCTATGTGTTGGTTCTACTTTCTTTACTGTTATATAAAATCCAACTGTGAGCCATTTCAGGGATACAACCCAATCCTTAATAGTATTAAGAACAATCAATTGATCTTGAAAACACCACCAGAGACATAGCATCACTCACATGGGCTACTCTGGCACAATTTCTTCTACTAGGTATTTCTGTTTATTAATCTCTGGCCTCAGTATTTGAAAGCTTACTTCACAAGACTATAACATGATAAATCACAGTAGACTAATCTCAGAAAAATAGCATAATATAATACCTAGATGTACTCTAAGAAATTTGTCATGGACTTCCAGCTCAGAAATGAGATTGTATAAAGTAGCACATTTACCTTGTTTATGCCAGAATAACATCCATTTTTACTTATTATAAAAAAAATCTCTCTTTTAAAATTTCAAGGTCTCTATACAATCATTACTAAGCATCTAAAACCTTAAAGCTACATTTCTATTTCTTTTTTTTAGTTCCCATGAGAAGCAAACTAATCTTTCTCTGCCTGTGCCTATTCTCATGTTCTCCTGTGTGCTCAATCTTTCCCACCTTCCAATTCGACAAGTGTTACCTTGGGGCCATCTCTTGTGATACACAGTTTTGCACTGAGTATTTCTTAAGTCATTACATTTTCCAATATTCAGTTATGAATTGAAATGTTCATCAGAGAAATTTGAAAGAAAAAATCCCATCACGCTCCTTTTCTAGAGTAAAGTAAGTTCAGGGAATAACTTAACACAGGTCATATGGAGAGCAAGCAAAAGGAATGACCAGGCTGTTTCCAATCTAGAACGTTGCTCTTATTCAAGTATTTAGAAAACAAATAATGAAAAGAACATTCAATAAAGAGATGAAGGTACATGAGAGTTTCCCATATCCACTTATAAAATAATCACTCAGAGGCTTATTTTATTTACCAACTGTATGGGCTAGGACAGACTTCTTGCTAGCCAGCTCTTTGTCTTAAATTAACTCATTTCTATTTATCTATGTATTGCCATGTGTTCCATGGCTTTACATGCGTCCCATTACATGTTGCTCCTTGGACAGCAGTTTGGTGTCTCTCTGCCTCCCCACCCCCCTCCTTTCTCCTCTCACTGTCTCTCTTGGATTTTCCCCGCTTGGCTCCATCCTGTCCTGCTGTAGACCAGTGCAGCTTTATTCATTAAACAATGGGAATAGCATATATTCACAGTGTACAGAAATATACCCCACAGCAATGGTGTGTGTGTGTGTGTGTGTGTGTGTGTGTGTTGATTCAACCTAACCCATAGATTATTTATAAAAGCCTAGGACATGATGCATACTTCAGAGTCAGAGGTGAGTGGAGGAGCTGAGACTCTAAGTTGCAAACCACAAGTCTGTATACCTGCAAAAGGAAGCCAATGCATAGGGTGTGCCAATGTACAAGGATCTGTGTTTGGTTGCTATCTGTGAGTATATGACTTAAATTAAATCAACTTAAATAGAATTAAATATAACATATTGCTTCTCTATAATGCCAAACAGTTCTTTGCATCACATATTACATTCTTATTGAAACATCAACACAGACCCATATATCTCTACCTATGTTAGCAGAATATTCAACCAGAAGAGTATAATTCAATTTATCAGCTAAGCACACAATGAATTTTACTTTCCTACCTGAAAATAAGGTCATGATGAATTACAAAAATGGTATAGTCCTTCTAAATAAAACATCAAATCTTTCCCATGACTAAACTGCAATCTAGAGGTCTAGTATGCAAACATTTCTAGTAACAAGACTGCTATCACAGTTCTCACTTTTGTGGCTGAGTATGGTATCAAAAACAGGGGTAGCCGGGCCGTGGTGGCGCACGCCTTTAATCCCAGCACTCGGGAGGCAGAGCCAGGCGGATCTCTGTGAGTTCAAGGCCAGCCTGGGCTACCAAGTGAGTTCCAGGAAAGGCGCAAAGCTACACAGAGAAACCCTGTCTCAAAAAAAACAAAAAAAAAACAAAAAACAAAAAACAAAAACAAACAAACAAACAAACAAACAAACAAAAAAAAACAGGGGTAATGTAACCAGAGAAAAACAAAACTGTCTTTGAGGTCAGATTGACAACTCGTGCTACATATGTTCTGAGTGAGCTCAGATTCTTGTTATTCTTGACTGGCATTATTCTACAAATTAGATGCTGTAGCAGATCATTCCTGAGGCTGATCAAATTTAACAGAATTCTTCAGGAAGAAGCCTGGCTCAGATTGAAAGGGCAAATAGGAGGAAGAGGTTCTTTGGTAGAAACTGGACCCAAATGCATTCTAGGTCAGACTTTCTGCCAGCCTTCAAAAACAGTTGTCATGGAGATGTTGCAGAGCTTATCCCAATAGTAACCACATGATAACAATAGAGATGGTTTCCTTGAAATGATATACACTCAGAATTCACAGTCACATGGTCTTAGACTAAACATGTGAAAAATATTCCTGTGTTCAGGAGATGCAAATCTGAATTAGTGTGAAAGAAAGATTCTTTCCTTATATACTGAGTACTTTACAACATTTTCTCCAAGGCAGTCTAGAAATAAAATATTGGATAAATAAAATTATACCTTATTTGCTTTTAAGAAGTCATATATTCCTTTTTAAAGAGGCATCTGCAAATGTCAATTTAACTTTCTCTGTCCCAGTTAAGGTAATATTTGATTTAACCATTTGTAAACAAAAGATTCTCAGATAACTATATATTAATTCAACAAAATGGATTTGGTTAACTTAACCTACAAGCAATCCATACATACCGCTTGGGTTTTGAATTTCTTAACCCAGTTCTTTTCCCATCTTGCATCAAGGTCCATTGCAAATCATTCCTTCTCTTCTCCATTTTTTTTGCTCCCTACCACTCACTAATTCTCTTAGCTTACAGGAGGCCCTTTTTAGAATTGTGGAGAACCAGATGTGGGAGGCCACCTTCTTGAAGATCCCATCAGACAAGAGGATAAGACATACTCTTGGACGGCCAAGGCATATCCAAGGCATGGACCTTTTTCCCATTGTCTCTCTGTACTCCTCTTGGTTCAGCTGTAAAATCTCTTTACACCTTGAGAGAAATATTTAATATAGGTGGTCTCTTTGTGTCCAAGGACACGTTTGAATAAACCTGTCTCCTTCCAGTTAATGCCTGTGACCAAGGTCTTCCAGAGAGCAATGATCAGTGTGAATCTCAGATTCTGGTAGCAATTCCATTTGGTAATTAAATTTCATTCTCTGTCTTTCTTTCTCTGTGTGTGTGTGTCTCTGTTTGTCTGTCTGTCTGTCTCTCTCTCTCTCTTTCTCTCCTTACACTTTTCTGAATCCCTTAATTAATATATTTAGAAAACATTTTATAGAGTAATATAAAATTAGGAAGGAAATAAATATATCTTCTGAATTTCAAAACAAAACTTTATATTTTAAAAATTATCTCCAAATTATAATAATGGATTTTCCTTGTTTTGTAAGCAGATATACCCTAATGAATTGCTGTAGCACTCTGTAACCATATGTTCCCATTTGCCCAGGTTCTCTATGACTTTTACGTGATAGCTCATGCATTCCTTACTTTCATTTTTACTGTGATAGAACAACAAAAGTAAAGTAAGGAAGAAAAGACTTATTCTGGTTCACAGATTCAGGAATCAGTCCATCATGGTAGGAAGGCCTGGCCCAAGAAACCATTCCATCCCTAGTGTCGTGAATATATGGTATGGATGGTATACACTTCAGCAGATCAATAAAACAAGATCACAGGGTGAAAGCATGACCTTCAACATATGGTTCTAAGTAACCACTTCAGCCAGCAAGGCTCCACACCTTCCACAAACAGCATCACTTACTTGGCACAAGATACTCAAACACATGAACCTGGGAAGGACATTTCAGATTCAAACCATGATAGCTTGTTTTAAGTATATTGACCTAATGTCAATTTACTTTTCACCATTGTAGCAAAAAGGCTATTTGATCAAGAAATAAAATGGGTACTCTCTTCTCTAAGCCTTCTCACTCTGTTGCTCAAATAAGAAACTGATCTCAAATAATTTACTGGGTGAATCTTGGGTGCAAATTAAACTTTTAAGGAAATGTGCATTTTATTTTATATTTTCATTTCAAAAAATGAGCACATATATGGAAATGCTATTTTGTGCAGTAAGTAATTCTTGTTGGTTTTCAGAGGAAATGACTCTATTGTAAAAGGTAGTAAAGAGATTTAAATAAAATCCTATGTATATTCTTCTGCATAGGAGAACACTGGAGCTCATATAATTTAAATAACCAATCAAAAACAAAAAACAAAAACAAAACAACCAAAATCTTCATAGCATGGGTGATGCTAGAGCAGAAATAGATTTAAACCTGATTCCACTGGAAGCTAAGATCTGCAGTCCTTCTTAATTACCTGAGCTCTTCCCCTTGTCTTCTCTTTAAACCTGAAGAATGATTTTCAAGTTTTCTCCTTGCCTTCACAAACATTATGCTACTCTGCTCAAGGTTTATATCCTTGCTCAAGTATAGACGAGATTTGACTATTTGATACGGAATTGATATGAATTCAAAGTGGAGTATTGGGCATAGTCACCAATTTCTTTAAATGAATCATAGTGATATCCATTTTAGGTTTAAGTACTAAGTATATAATGAATAGAGATTTAACTGTGATAATTCGAACTGATGGTTGCAGCAAAATCTAACTGTGAGAAATAAATATAACTGTGGTTAATGACATAAAGCATATGCTTCAAACTGCTGCAGATACATTGGTACTAAAAGATGTTGATTTGGGCATGACATGAGGGCCTTTATTTTCTAAGGGTTTTTATTTTAAGAACATGAAGGTGGGGAACTCTTGGGAGAGTTGGATGCAGTTCCATGGTACCCAGAGTTCCAAGAGTTGCTCAATCAAATTAACTGTGTAACAAAACCTCGTGGTAGACCTAGACTCTGGGCGAAAGCCAGTTTCCAGTGAAGCTAATGTGCTATTCCAAAAGAACACTTAGTAGAAGAGAAATTGTCATTTGAAGCCAAGGTTCCTCATTTTATGCATCACCATCCCTGACCTCAAGCTCTACTATAGAGCTATAGTAATAAAAACAGCTTAGTATTGGCATAAAAACCAACATGTGGACGAATGGAATTGAATTCAAGACCCTGACATTAACCCCCACACCTATGAACACCTGATTTTTGACAAAGAAGTCAAAACTGTACAATGGAAAAAAGAAAGCATCATCAACAAATGGTGCTGGCATAACTGGATGTCAACATGCAGAAGATTGCAAATAGATCCATATCTATTGCCATGTACAAAACTCAAGTCTGAGTGGATCAAAGACCTTAATATAAAACCAATTACACTGAATCTGGTAGAAGAGAAAGTAGGAAGTAATCTTAAACTCATTGGCACAGGAGACCACTTCCTAAATATAACACCAGTAGCACAGACACTGAGCACAACAATTAATAAATGGGGCCTCCTGAAACTGAGAACCTTCTGTAAGGCAAAGGACATGTTAAATAAGACAAAAAGACAGCCTGCAGAATGGGATAAGATCCTCACCAAGCCCACATCTGACAGAGGGCTGACCTCCAAAATATATAAAAATTCAAAAAACTAGATATCAAAATAATGAACAATCCAATTAAAAAATGGGGTACAAAGATAAACAGAATTCTCAACAGAAGAATCTCAAATGTCTCAAAGACATTTAAGGAATTGCTTAACATCCTTAGTCATCAGGGAACTGCAAATCAAAACAACTCTGAGATACCGTCTTACACCTGTCAGAATAACTAAGATCAAAAACACTGAAGACATCTTATGTTGGAGAGGATGTGGAGCAAGGAAAACACTCCTCCACTATTGGTGGGAGTGCAAACTTGTACAGCCACTTTGGAAATCAGTGTGGCAGTTTCTCAGAAAATTGGGATTCAATCTTCCTCAAAACCCAGCTATACCACTCTTGGGCTTATACCCAAGGAACGCTCAATCATACCACAGAGACACATGCTCATCTATGTTCACAGCATCATTATTCATAATAGCCAGAACTTGGAAACAACCTAGATGCCCCTAAATCAAAGAATGGATTAAGAAAATGTGGTACATATACACAATGGAGTACTACTCAGCAGTGAAAAACAATGACATTGTGAAATTTGCATCAAATGGATGGAGCTAGAAAATATCATCCTGAGTGAGGTAACCCAGACTCAGAAGGACAAACACAGTATGTACTCACTCATAAGTAGATAATAAATGTAAAGCAAAAGGATAACCAGATTACAACTCACAGCTCCAGAGAAGGTAGCTAACAAGGAGGACCCAAAGAGGGACGCATGGCTTACACTGGGAAGCGGAAATAGATGAGATCTTCATGAGTAAACTGGGGATGGTGGGGGCAATGGAGGGTAAGGCATGGGGGATGAGAACAGAAGGGATCGGGATAGTCAAGCTGGAACAGGAGTGGAGTGGAAGAGCAATGAAAGAGATTCAGTGATAGAGAGAGACATCATGGGGACAGGAAGAAACGAGGTGCTAGAGAAGTTCCCAGGAATCCACAAAGATGACCCCAGCTTAGACTACTAGCAATAGTGGAGAAAGGGTGCCTGAAGTGGCTTACCACAGTAATCACGTCAATGAATACCCCAACTGTCATCATAGAGCCTTCATCCAATAACTGATGGAAGCAGATGCAGAGATCCACAGCCAAACATCAGGCACAGCTCCAGGACTCCAGTCAAAGAGAGAGAAAAGGAATTCTATGAGCAAGGGCATCAAGGTCATGATGGGGAAACCTACAGAGACAACCAAACCAAACTAGTGGGAACTCATGAAATTTAGATCAACAGCTGTGGAGCCAGCATGGGACTGGACTAGGCCCCCTGCATAAGGTAGACAGTTGTGTACTTTGATCTGCTTAAGGGTCCCCCCAGCAGTAGGATCAGAACCCAACCCTGGTGCATGAGCAGGCCTTTTGGAGCCCACTACCTATGATGGGACACCTTGCACACACAGCCTTCATGAAGGGAGAGGGGCTTGGATCCGAGTCTACTAAATGTACCAGGCTCTGCTGACTCCTTATGGGAGGGATTACCTTCTTGTAGGAGGATATAGGGGGGTGGGGTGGGGGAGGAAGCTGGAAGGACAGGAGGATGAAAGAGAGGGATCTTTGATTGGTATGTAAAATGAATAAAAATAATTCTTTTTTTTTTCCCCGAGACAGGGTTTCCCTGTGTAGCTTTGCGCCTTTCCTGGAACTCACTTGGTAGCCCAGGCTGGCCTCGAACTCACAGAGATCCGCCTGGCTCTGCCTCCCGAGTGCTGGGATTAAAGGCGTGCACCACCACGGCCTGTCTTAAAAATAATTCTTAATAAAATAAATAAATATATCTTTTAAAAAATATCATTATCATTCAGACATTATTCAAATTGTTGTGAGAGAACTGAAAGACAAAATGTCAGAACAAAAGACCCTCTGAGGCCTGGACTCAGAACAGAAACACCATTAATTCTGTTCTGTCACATTTTACCTGCAAAAAGGAGTCACCACGTCAGTGCAGATTCAAGGGGCAGACCAAAACCCACCTAGCATTGTTGATGGAAAGAGGAGCAAAGTCAAATTGAAGAAGATGCATAGAAGACAGACCTGAAGGTGTGCTGGATTCCTTTGACCCTCTTCCCAGTGTGGCCACATTGAATGACATGTGCATTCAGGTTTCTGTTTTCCTGAGCTACTACTTAAAATATTTTAGAGATTATACTGACCTGTCATCTCCATTTTGAAATCAACTTCTCACATGTTTTACCCATTCTAAATCTGGTCACAGTGTTAGAATCACAGTTCAAATTCTGAACTCAAGGTACAAATTTTAATACAATAATTTGGAATTTTATTTTGTAATTTTTGATGCCCAAAGTGGGTAGAAGTTTCTACAGTAGTTGCTAAGAACATGAGTGTAATAATATGCATAATTATTAGTATTTACCTTAAAAACACATAATTATGGTCATTTGGAGGAAATGATCATAGTTAATGAAGACAGTTCTTGAAAGTATACCCTCTGAGTGGGTTTTCTTATTGAAGCAGATGGAGAGGTCACAGTGAAAATTCTGGAAATTATTTGGTGCCACACTTTATCCTATGCTAGATTATAAACAGTGAAGGGGATTCATTTAATCTCCCTAATCCTGACTTTTCTTGAATCTCTATCCAAAACAAAGGATGGTAATATAAAACAGGATTCTTTTTCTTTAATAAGTACTTAATTATTTTTTATGTGTGTCTCTGTGTCAGTCTATCTGTATATGCCCTTTAGCAGTCAGAAGAGGGCATTGGATTCCCTGGAGCTAAAGATCCAGGAGACTGTGAGCCACATCACAGATGTGGGTGCTAGGAACTGAACTCTAGTCCTCTGGAAGAGCAGCAAGTATCAAAGTCCATCAGCCATCCCTCCAGCCCCAAGTTTTCTTTTTAACTAGAGGAAGAAGCAAGGTAGATCCCTGGATTGCATTTGTCCTCAGAAGCTTTCTCTGCATTAGAATCCTTGAACAAAGCAAATTAAGAAGGACTTCTTTGGGTTTTATTGTTGTTTGCTTGTTTGTTTGCTCGCTTGCTTGTTTGATCTTTAATGACTGGACAAGAAGACAGAAAAATGAAAATTAGCAAGGAGTTTTCCTGGGAGGATTGGCATTCAGCAGCCATTCTCAAAGTCATCACCTGTCTAAAGAGCCTTATGAACTCCCAGATTTCAACAGGAGAAAGAACTTAAAATAGCCATGGAGCAGCTCATCAGCATGTCTGCGATTTCTATGTGCCTGGTAATTATTTGGAAGAGAACTCCAGAAAAATAAAACCACTCTGAACTCAGGATCATAATAATTGCATAGGTTTAGAAACTAAAATGGCATGGACTATTTTTTTAACAGATATCAGTCATGCAAATCAAGACTTATCAGTGAAGTTAGACAATATAATATATTCTTGCTAGAGCTATTTTCTTGTCTACTGTACTATCATTCCTAAACACAGAAGCCAAATGGAGAAATGGAGGGGCAAGGGCAGTAAATTATGCATTATAATCCTTTGTGTGTATGTGTGGAAGACAGCATAATCCTAATACACAAATGGTTGAGAATCCTTTAAAATATGAAAAGTTCATTTCATGTAGTTGCACTTTTGTAATAACACAGGTGCTCTGCATACCCTAAAAATTAATTACTAGGTTATTTTCTGTCATCTGAAATAATAATAGCAATTTTAAAAATAACCAGACTCCCCACAGTGAAGCAAGGAGCTGCTGTAGGGCTGAATGTCAGAATACAAGTTGATTTTCTTTGCTCAGAAACAGGATGTGGTCTGAAAAACTTTGTTGTCCAAGATCGCTTACACTGTAAAAAATCCAGCAAAAAAAAAAAAAAAAAAAAAAAAAAAAAAAAAAAAAAAAAAAAAAAAAAAAAAAAAAAACTAGAGTGAAACTCCCTGTGCAGCAATTATACTTGCTGTCAGCAGGAGCAAAATTCATCTCCGAAGGAAAATCCGAAGAGTCCAATGCAGCATCGTGTAGAAGTCAAACTGCTCTCTTGTGCTCACTCTTCGACTCCTAATATAAAAGTCTCTGGCAAGAAGGACCATAGCTTAATGAGTGTGGGTGGAGGAAGATCCAAATCGCAACCTTGGTTCAGACACAGAATGCATTATTCTCTATAAAGGTTGAGCTGGGGAGTGGGGACCATGAGCAGTCACCTGTCTCAGTTTAAAGTGGGTGTTCTTCTTGGATGGCTACTTCCTATACATACACACTCTGAGAGGATGTTGGACAGTGTGCCTAATTCCAGTATTTCGTTTCTGCTCGTTTTTCATATGCAAAACATAGATCTATAACTTGGCCATATAACTGTAACTTCCATCCAGCCTTCTGATTAGAGGACTGCCATCCTGTTGGTAGAAATTCTTCAGAACACACACTCAATATCTTGGCAGCTGCCTCTTGGGGAACCAGGAAAATGTAATAAGGAAAAGCAACTGGTCAACCAGCAAGGTAGGAGGCAGTAATTACTGCCAGGGAGGCACAGGCAGTTTTCTATGGTGTTGTCCTTCAGACCTCAGGATGGCAACTGGTTACTACCCTTCCCTTTGTGCTTTAACACAGCAGTTTTCACTTGCAGAAATCAAGGGACTGTAGGCTGGCGTTTGGTACTTTTTAAAATATATATATTTTAAGTAACACCTGCAGATTTCCAAGATATCTTTTAAAAAGCAAGAAAAGCATGGAGACTGTGTAAATAAATAACACCCTTTCACCTTAGTCTTAATATTTTTTTTTTATTTTAGTTCTTTTGTTACACAGACGTATCTTGCTTTCTTTTCCTAAGAACGGGGAATTCGTTGCCAAATCGCTTTCTCTTTTTAGCTTCATTTTGCACTTCCTGATTAGCTGCAGCAATTGCTCCCGGTCTTTGGACCCTGGCAACTTCCAAGTGAAAATATGTTATTATTCAAGGCACAGCAGTGGTGCTTATCTGGAGACTGTCCCGTGAACATTGGAGGAGGTTTGGCATTTGAAAGAGAAGGCGTCAGCAGGGGTGGGGAGCAGACTCCACAGACAGCCCTAGGAGAAGAAGCTGCTGGGAGAGGAAATGAGCAGGGGCTAAGGGAGGGGCTAGAGATGAAGCCAGCCTCTGCACCCACACTGCATCATGGGAGACTCCAAGGGGCTGTCAAAGGCAGATAAGCAAGCATGCATGGAATTCAATTTGTGCTGGTCCAGGAGTCAGCAGTGCGGTGAATGACACCCCACAAGAGCCTCCTTGAATAGTTTGGAAATTAAACATCCTTTTCAGACCTCCGGATAAATAGTAGGCTGGACAGTCCTGGTACGGAAAAAAAACAGGCAGGGTCACAACAGTGGGATCTCAAGGGAAACCCCCGTTTAAAGTACATTAGTTACAGGAAGTCAAGATACTGAATTCAAGAGTGCCAGAAAACCTATCTGAGTGAAGGTTAACACCTTCATTGTTCCAGCTGCCATTTGGACACCCATGAGGCAAGTTTTCCAGCGGGAGAAGCCGGGTGCCTGTGCAGATACAGAGAGTTTACAGAAAGACATACACAAATGCTGCGAGAACTTGAACTTCCTGCCAGGAAATACTGCAGTGGATCCCAGCAGCCTTGCCAGGAACAGAAGCTGTTGCACACCAAAAGGAGTCGCACTCTTCCACCACAAACCAACCTGACTATGTTTCCTAACTAACCCGACATCCAGTGAAGAAGAGGCTAAACAACACAGGACAGATTCCAAAATCAATTAGATACCGCCCCAGTAAATGTGTATGCTTTCTGTGACAACACTGCCTCCCTCAGTACCCTGGACCCATCTCTGCGTCCTCCAGGCTGAAGCAGTAAGGCTCTAGACCTGGCAGACTGCATTCATTTCAGGTTCTTCGCCCCATCAGGTTGCCCTTTCCTCTTCTGATGCTGTCTGTTCTTTCTCCACCTATAATCGTTCATACTCCTTTATTTCAGAACTTTTGCCACAGTCCCTTGCTGGTTGTTATCTAATAAGAAGTCCGTGCTCCACCGCTATCTCTGTAACAGCCCCTTCATTCAGCATGTGTTGAGTAGTGAGTTACAATACCCTGCTAATCTCAGTAACACTTGTATTCACAGAAGCCTAGGTTCCTGTCTGAAACATAGCAGGAATTCAGAAAACAATTTCTGGCCAATTACATTAAAATGGTTTAAAGAACTTCAAATGGTTTTTCTTTCTATCTAGAGTATTGACCGTAATGAGCATTTTAGAAAAATCTAGAGACTCCTGAGAAAAAAATTAAGTGTCACAGGCTAGGAATTGGGACTTCAGATTCCAATAAACTGAAACAAGGCAATCTGTCCATTTTAGTGGTCTCTCTCCAGAGTTCTTACACTGAGCACCTAGACATCTTTGCTTTCTTCTGCTCAGATGCCCTACATCACATGTCCTCACAAGCCATTCCTCTTTTCTGTAGACTTGAGAGGTCTTCCTCAAACAGAACCTGAAAAATTATGCATCACCTGAATTTTAATCTACTCAATATGGTACATAAAGCCCTGTGTTCTCTCGCCAGCCTTTGACTATCTCAGGAGCATCAGGTCTTAAGATGCCTCCTTCAACACTTGTACTTCAGGTTTGCGCACTTGTTTCTATTGCAATTGAGATACTGCCGACAAAATAAAACAGATGTGATTGAGTCTCTTATATACTGACCTGAACCTCATTTGCAAAGCAAAAGCATGAGGAACTGGACCAGTCTTGTCAGTTTACAGATGATCCTCCTGTTGAACTCTTGCTCTTCTTTAAACCTGACTTGATGCCCATTTTATATAGTTGCTTGCATTCTGCACAGAATCCTATAAACTGATCTATTTAGAATGCTTGAAAAAGAAGTTGTTGTGTTGAGTATCTCAACACAAAACATTTCAAAGTGGATCTAATTTCCAAGACCCCATATATTTTGTGGACAGTGGGATGAGTTTGAGAGTATATAGATAGAATATAGTAATAGTCTCCTCGCCAGGAGTTTATCCCTAATCAATATCCTACAGAGAGCATACCTATATTGATGCCCTTACTTGATATACTGCCTACAATGGGTAACATTATATAAACAGTGTTGTTTCAGAGTAACTGTTCAACAGTTCAATCAAGATGACATAGATATTTTAAAAACACCCTACCCAGATTTGCCACCTCTCAGTGTGTACTCAGAGAATTGAATACATTTTGTAGGATGTATTCAATGGAAATGGAAATGAACTAGCCCTTGGTGATGCAGATGTGAATCAAAGGCATACATTATACATAAATGCATAACTCTTAACTACTGAATATTGCTGGGATAACGCAGATGTGCCCCAGCTGTATTGCTCTAGGGTTTTTACCAACTTACACACACACACACACACACACACACACAATGCTACTTCTAAGAATGGCTTAATTCAATGCAGGCTGCATCTTTCAAAACAACAGTATCTTGTCAGTTCAGATAATTATTTTAGCTAGAATTTGGTCATCAAGATTTTAAAATATATTAAATTATTAATAATTCTTAGAAATGAAGTTGTTCTCCATGAAATTCTATCCTCCAATATATTCAATGTTTAAAATTATGTTATGTGCATTAGGATATGTTTCCAATCCTTTTCTGAATAATTCTATGAAATGAGAGCTTCCTGCAAAAAGTCATAAAAGTGGGGGGAGGACTTCTGGAAGTTGAAATTTCAGGCTTATATTTTTCTCTATTCCATAAGACAAGCTCAGATGTCAACTGTCAGCATATCATTTCCTTTTCATTGAGCTGTTTGCCTGGTATTCACAAATCCAATTACTTTTCAGTAGCATCAAACAAGATTCTTACATGATTTTATTCTTCAACTCTAAATTTGCTTCCCTTTGCTTTTCACTTTTCTTGCTTTAAAAAAAAAATCTGCCATTTTCTTTCCTTTTGCTGGGGGGTGGGGTATAATATATCTGCAGCTTTCCATCCTCAACATGGGCAAGACACACATTCTTCCCAGTAGCAAAAAGCAGCCTTGCCTCACACTTTGAACTAGTTAAGCAGAGGGATTCTTTTGTGTCTATTTTCATGCAGAGGATGAGCTCCTATTTTTGACAGGCAGGAAACAGGTATACTTATTTTAGAGTTGATTCTACCTGAGCACCTGCGTCTGAATTGTACTGCAAGTCAGGTCTTCTTTACCTTCAAATCTCACCTTTACAATACTTTTGCATTTACTCTGATAGTCACAGAGTAAAACACATTTTACATGTAAAACGTGTATTTCCTTTTGTTTTACAGAAAGTCTTTGCTACAGTTTGAGAGTGCTGCTTGCAATCTCATGTGCATTGGTCGTGGGAAAAGCAGAGGAAAGAGACTACAAACAGGATAACTCAAACCACAGAACTACAATGATCAGAACTGGAGTTGTCTCACAGACACACTGATGCAAATGAGACTTGGCAGCATCAATTCAGATCCTCCTCACTTTGTGTGCCTAGACCATGAACCAGGTAACTCAAGGCTGCTTTGGTGTTAGCCTTACACTCAATGCTCCAAGAATAAAGAGGAAGCCACAACTAAAGCTATTCTTGCCCCTGGATAATGTGCAAAGGTCCTCTATAGCCTATAAGACACTTCATTATCAAGTTTATCACGTCTTCACCCCATGCTCCTTTCTAAGATGTTAACTGATGGACTTTGGAAGACAACTATCTGGTTAACTTGAAATAACCCACAGCATGGCTAATAGTTTACACTTGGTAAAAATCTTTCCACCTTTAATATTGCTTCAAGTGACTTTTTAATGGCTTTGTAAGATATTTTTCAGCTATAGAAATGAAATAGGAAATGTTGAAAAAAAACTTTGTAACAGTCACATGATTAAGTCATAGAACTCGGGCACAGATGAGGCACTCTAAGCAAAAATAATGATGGAAGGCCATAACCCTTTCTTCTCAAAGAACACTATCTCATCTTGCTCTCGTTCTGTTAAATGTGCTGTGTTCTTAGGGTGACAGCCATTTGGAAATGATAGCTGCTTATGAGCCATGCATGCTAGCCTGCCTTTAATCACATTTCTGTGCATTTATGGCATCAATGAATAATTACTTCTATGTATAACATCACCATTTCAGGCCAACCCAGAAATTTTGAAATCCGCGAGAGGCTGCCTGTTCATGCTCTGATCCTTAGGTGGCACACAGGAAGAGACACTTGAATCTTTTCCTTGTTAACTTTGAGATGATCCAGGTTCAGAAAGTAGTATGTGATTAGCTGCTTTCCCTCTCAGAAACAAGCTTTTGATACTTCTAAAATAATGGGCTGCTTATTTGACTCCGTTCTGTAACTACGGAAGTAGGAGAGCTAGAAATAGATTGTAGTGTCTTCTTCACACTTAGCTACAGGCCTCAAAGCTTACCCTGAAGCTCAATTGAGAATTTTTTTGTAATGAAAATTTGTAACAAATTTTTTGTCTTTTCCTTATTTAATTACATTATAAACAGAAGCCAGTGACTTTGATTGCATGAATTCATGAGTCTAACTTGTAATTTCTATTGTGTTTTTAAATCTTTTCACTGTTCATCATCTCTCTTGGTACAGGTACATTTATTCATCCCTTGACTTAGACATGTATCTTGTTTGGACCAATAGGGTATGGCTAAGTGTGCTACAAGCAAAGGCTTTGAAACAGCTGCAAAATAAGACTCCTACCCCTTCCATACTGCTAATACTATGAGAATGTGTCTATCAACCAGAGGAGGAGCTAATATACACAGACAGGAGATAAATCTCCTGAGCTGATCTCATGCTTGATTAGTCAAATACCAGACAAGGAACAGATAGCTGCTAGAAGTGAGCATTGCTTTAAACCAATGAGTTTCCATTCATTTCCCGTTAGACATTTTTGTCACACTGGCTTCTCAGCATACATTGCCTTCAAATTCTTCTTGTCTTATCACAATTAAAAGAGTCAATTTGTCATTGCTCTTAAGAAAAACATTGTTTGCCTTGTGTTTTGTACTAGGATATATTATAAACATCACATAATGCCTTACATTATACTTCTATGAGTTAATTACTTTGATGTTTACCAACGAATTCACAGTTCCAGCAATATGCCAATATTTACAATGCTAAGAAAAGGCTGAGAGAATCAGGATTTCAGAACCAAAGCTCATTTCAACATAGTACCTGCCTCTGATAGTGAAGGTGATTTGTCAAAAGTTGGGATTATTGCCAGCCAAATATGTACTTGCCATGAGGGCATTTGGGTGTTAGCCACACTTTTACAGTTAATAGCAAATCCAAACCATGTCTTCAATAATGATGTAGTACACACAGTTATCTTGCACGATACTACAGGGGGAAAAAAAGGTAGTCATTGATTTTATACATATGTGTGTACTGAGAAAGAGAGAGGGAGAGAGAGAGAGAGAGAGAGAGAGAGAGAGAGAGAGAGAGAGAGAGAGAGAGAGAGGGAGGGAGGGAGGGAGAGAGGGAGAAAGAGAGATTTATTCAACAAAAGAGAAAGTTATATGATATAGATATGAAAACAGTAGTAGGGACTGGGGAGAACCAGGAGAAAATAATACCTTTTTCTTTTTGTTTACTTCATTTTTATTTTAAGCCAGATGCCATGTGCCCTCGATTGTCCAATAGCCACTCACACTGATGACAGTGAAACTTCTTTACTCAGTCTACTAAGATGCTCACCTCACCCTGTAACAACGTTTAACCGGTTCTCTGGATGTTTTGCCCTTTTCCCACTCAAATCATGACATAAAATTATCCATCACAATAAAGCATTGACAAGTTGTTGGATTACTGTTCTGTCCTCTATTTCTGTCCTCATAAATCATTATAAAACCAAAGATACCCATGCTGCTGGTAGCTGGCTTCACAACCCCTCTGTGACGGCAGGCCTATGCTAGCCCTATTTGCACCTACGGACGTGGATGTGTCAGTACAGTTTCCTTGGTGATTCTTTCAACGACACACAAGACAACTGCATCCAAATTATAGCACGCATATCTCTATTTTACAAGAAAATCAGTAACAATATCACTGCCCTAATGACTTCATAAAATCATAAAAAAAGAGGAATGCAAGAAGACATGAAGAGCTAAAGACTCTGTTACCACCTGGTAACAAACTGCTATATATGCCAGAGGAAAGATTTCAGTCTTCCTCTGGAACCAAATGAATCTAAATTCATTCCTATGGTTACCATAACATGGTCTCAAGAAAGAAACTACATGAAAGAAATCCATTCTTTCATGTTTATGTAAGCCAGTATTCCAAAATCAAGATGTCAGGAAATTATTGTCCTTGCTGTGAACTTGAACTCCTGGAATCTTTACCTGTGTCTGTAGAGATGGACTGACTGATAACAACTTCAGTCATGTGGAGAGAATGGAATGTTGCAGGCCCAGAGGCTACTTAACTTATCTTGGGCTAGCTTGAAACTCCCCAAAACAGCCATTCCTTTGCCCACCACTGTCTCAGGACTAACATCCTGTGAGTAACAGAAAAAAAAATATTTTGGAATATATCAGTTCAACAGTCAACACCAAAGTTAAGAATATCATCAGGTAATATCTTGGACTTATAGAAAAGGTACCACAATCTTGATGTAAAGAACCTCCAAGATGTACCTACCAGCATATTTTAAACTTGCCTTGATTTATGACATTCTTTGTTCTGCAAAATTATAAAACTTCGTGAAATGACTTCCATGTTGGAACACAGAATTTGGTCAGTTCATCTGTCCTGCTGAGACATTTCTTCATTGGTTATTAGAACTTGGTTCTTCGCGATTCCAAAGTAGACCTAAGATCAGCTGAGACATGTAGCTTCGTGGGATACATAAATCGGGTAACAGCCATTGTTTGACTAGCTGAACCACAGCTTGTGAGCCATCCTGTTAAAACTTGCTTTAATATACATAGATTCAGCCTATCAGTTAGGTTCCTCTAGAGAATGTTAACTAATACAGTGGTGCAATTGGGCTCTACGAAGAAAGAAAAGTGTGACAGTGTCTTGTCCACATTATCAATGCCGATTTCTGTCCAATTTCTCTTTGGGGTGCTTCCCTTCTACCTCTCATACCTCAGAACATTGAATAGAAATGGATAACCACCTAAGAAGTCTACTCACAGATATGAAGCCAAGTTCAATGAGCATAGATTTTAACAAAAAGCTAGGTTTAAGGATATTATGTCAGTAATCTGTGCATATGCCTACAAAATACAATATTAAACAGCAATTTTAAAATGAACAAACTGTAGTTTGTCGTGTCATTGATGAATCTCACAGATCTGGTGTGGATTTTTAATTCGTGGATTCCTGTTCCTGTGGAGATCCATGGCTGGGTGTATAGGTTTGTGAAGACTCTAAAATTTTCTGCATCATTTGATCATGAAAAATTATAGAAGTTACTATTATATAGTTGATGGAGAACATGGCAAGAAAAAAATATATATTTCCCTAATACCCAAAATAAAATCCTAAGTAACAGACAGACAAAAATGCTTCATGTGGTGTCAAGAAATCTGTTCTTGTCAAGTTTTATTTCTAGTGTCCATTAATTTAAGGAAGTAAAAAGAATGAAAATCCAGAGGGGGGTGGGTAACAGAGTGGAGTTTTAAAAATAAATGTATTTTAAATTCATTCTACCAGCTCTATATGTAGAACAGAATCCTCTCCCAAGGAGTTCTGCAATGGAATCTACAATTAACCTACTTTCAAGATCATTAATGTCATGCTATAATGAAATATTTTAGTGTAATAAAGCTATTTTTACAAAGTTCCTAAAAATCACGCTGTTGATGCAGAAAGAGAAGTAAATTGAAATTCAATTAGCTTCTACTTTTAGAACTCTTTATAATTATTAGGTTGAAAACCTGCACGAATTGACTCTCTGTACATTGGGTACATGAATATGGAAGTCTCCCCTAAATTTAACATACACACAGACTGACCCTTTGGCCGTATGAAACATTTGACAGTATTATTTGCAGATGGAAAGTAATTTGGGAATTGTTGTCATATCTTAACACAGGCATTTAGCACCTCACTTGAGAGTCTGAGTTTTAGGCTACTTTGTCATCAGCCCCCTGCACATGTTCTAGCACGGTGAACACTGAGACACAGAGATCAGTAACAAGGGGAAAGGCTGCTGGCAGGTTTTGGTTTTGGAGTCTGTGCTGACATAACCCACTAAGCAGAGCTTGTTCTCCACATGATTCACAGTGTTGGGTTTTTTTTTTCTTTCATTGCTAAATTTCTTTTTCTTCCAAACAGAAACTAACAAAAGACAATTTTCAAAATCTCCAAGGAAAGCTACACAAACAAGTTTTAAAGAGACAAGAAACCCAGTTTAAGAATGAAGGTAAACAAATTATTGGAAGAATGTATTGCTCAGAAGAAAGTATCTAAATGTGTGGCAAGAACAGGAAAACATCATTTGTGATTGTAATATGTCATAGGGATTCTACAGCATTCTCATTCAAGTGCCCAGATGATAACTTTTTCACATTTTTTAAAAAATTCTCATGTAATGTGACTTAATATGATCCTTTTCATAATCACCTTAACAGCTTCCAATACAGCTGGCACAAATGTATGTACATAACATAATGATTCCACTGTTGTATGCTCAACATTAATATGATTTGAATATAATTGTAAGAATTTTTGTCAGTGTCATTCACAACCCAAGCATTTATCCATTATTATATATGTTTAATATATATATTCAATATACAGTATTGGACAGTGGATATATAAAATATACAGTATTTTGAACAGTTGTGTCTTTCTATAATGGTCTCTGTCTACAACAGGAAGAAGGTTCCTGGATGAGAGTTGAGAGCTACACTGTAGATATGAGGATAAATATACAATATACAGTATTGGAAGAACAAATTGCTGAAGGGTATGACTGCATTGATGAATCTCACAGATA
Organism: Peromyscus eremicus; assembly: GCF_949786415.1. Lineage (NCBI taxonomy): Eukaryota > Metazoa > Chordata > Mammalia > Rodentia > Cricetidae > Peromyscus > Peromyscus eremicus. The sequence continues at coordinate 50,791,321 of NC_081433.1, read as the reverse complement.
TTCATTGAGATCAAAAAAATCTTTAAAGATTAGTAGCGCAAACACTTCATATCAATAGATTGTAATCACTATAGGGAAGCTAGGTGGAATGATCATCACAAGACTTCCCTGACAAACATCCTACCCATTCTACATCTTAATTTTTTTATCAAAAATAATGTTCATACAAACCCAATATAATTTCTAACTGGATTCTAAATATTTATCCTCATATCTACAGTGTAGCTCTCAACTCTCATCCAGGAACCTTCTTCCTGTTGTAGACAGAGACCATTATAGAAAGACACAACTGTTCAAAATTCAGAAAACAACCAAGCATGGGGTGCCCAGCCAGAACTGATACATCTTCAATACAACCCCTTCACCTAAGGCTTAATTAACACTGCAGAAGAGGGGACAGAAAGGTTGCAAAAGTCAGAGGACCAGGGAATCTAACACAAGACTGGGTCTTCTAAATACAAGGAATCTGTACCCATGAAATCAATAATATGCTGCCTAAACAAGTCTGAAAAAATGACACCTTTCGGTATGCCAAAGTAGATGAAGAAAACCATCCCTGTATGAAGAGCTATAGGTAATTGAGGACTGTTGAGAGGGAGAATTTGTCTTCTCCAGGAATGAGCCCCCTAAAGTTGGTTTACAATGTATAAGCATACATAAAACATGAAAAACATAGACATAAAAAAACACACAAGCTAACACTGTGTGTGTATGTGTTCACACATGTGGATATAATGTAAGAAAAAGAGTTCATAAACTTGAGAGGGAATCAAGGGGTGGGAGTTAGAGCAGGAGAGGGGAGAATAAATTATGTAGTTGTGTATTAATTAAAAATAAAATAAGTTTAAAATATTCATATCAATGCTTTCCTCATATTTGACTTTGTTAACTAAGCCATATAACTGAAACATCCCTAGGTCAATATAAACTAAGTTGCAATTTCTTTAACAGTATGGTAATTTCAGTGAATAAAGTACAGGTGCAGACTTCTAAAAGGAGTTTAGCACAAAGAGTGCTATATCTGCTCTTTCTGGCGCTTGGAACACAGAGACTAACAGTACAGGTGTGCACACTGACTCTATGACCACGTTCAGACAATCATAAACCATGCAGTAGTAAAAGAATTCATCGATCATGTGAAAACAAATTACCTTGGTCTCCTTACATATGCACAAAATATATGATCAGAGTTGATCAGACAGCTAGAAGTAGACAACAAAAGTCTTAATGTTGATGATAATGCTCTAATTATTTATTGCCGGAGAATTAGATAACCAAGATGGTTCTGAATCACACTGAGCATGATAGTGAAGATGATCTGCTAACTGATGACCTGTCTATGATCCAGTTGAAATGCCTGATAGACTTATCCAAGGATAACAGCAACATGCATTCATAATGGGACAAAGAAGCACATCTATGTTTGAAACACCACTGTTCGTGAAGAAGCAGATGACTCTAGAGAAAGTATCTTCAAAAGTTTCCCATAAAAAAATGCCTCCTTGTCCCTGACGGATCTGCTTCCTGGTCCCCTAACTGCTTCTAAAGAGGAAAAATCAGGTTCCCTAACCTGAGCTATGGACCAGCACAGAACATCACAGGAGGAGACAGAAGCTGCTGCTGCCTGGAGCTGTTACTGTGTCACAGCTCTTCTGGGGACGACTCCATGCACTCCCTTGCCCTGGACATAAGTTATCACCTCATCAGAAACGCATAACTTTTGTGTTTCATAAGTACCTTTGTCTGAACAAGCATAAAAAATGACTGCTTAGAAATAGCACATAAATCCAGAGCCAAGCGTGGTGGTGAACCTGCGCAATCTCAGACTGTCTCCGGGAGTAGTTAGCATAGCAGCATCTGCGGGTCGTGGGGATTAGTGGGCACAAACCACGTTTCATGCACAAAGCTACTTAAAATACTACCTGAATTATATCCAAGCTGTGTTTCTAAGGCATACATGAAATGTAGGTGATTTTGAAGTTTCACCTTGAGTCCTATACCCAAAACATGTCAGTATGTACCAGCAAATTCCCCATATCAAATCAAACCCAAAATCATTTTGGTCTCAAATATTTCCTCCACTGGCACCAAACCTGTCTTACAAGTGTGATAGCTTAAAGGAGCAAGTCATGATCATGTCATACAGGTGGCTAAGAGTCAGAAATCTAGGTGCAGAAGCATTCAGCAGTCACTCCTTCCCAGAGCTCAGCAATGCTGGGATCCATCACGTGCGGACACTTTTCTTTTAGGTCTGGGGAAATTTCTATTTGCAGTCAAGTTGTTTGGAGAATTCACTTCCTTCTCGTTTTTTTTTTCTACCAACTATATTTACCACAAATCTGCCAGCTGTAGTTCAGTCCTTGTTTCCTTTAGCTGACCCTTCTGCTGGTCTCTCAGCTATGAAGAACTCATAAGTCATTAGCTCTGCCCAAGTCATTCATTTAGTCTTGTCTCCCTATTTATTATTACTTTTTAAAAACTTCTTGCATTTTTTTACATTTTAAGAAATTTTCATTAGTTAAAACTATGAAATTCCCTTTACTCTACAACATAGCATGGTAATGGAAAAACCATGGGGTACAAAGTTCGTGGAGGCCAAAATTCTGACTTCCAGATAATTCATAACAGCATGCAAATTTGAAAGCTATCATTTAAAATCCTTAAGTGCTGCAGACTTCTTCAAAAACTACCAGGTTAATAGTTAACTTTAAACCTTTTTGAGATTGGCAATACAATTTTAAAGTTAAGCAGTTAAAAAAAAGATTAAATACCCCATGCAATTAAATAAATGCATTTAAAAATACCTCAATTTACTTTTCAAGTAAAGTACAACAGAGAGGGAAGGGCAAGAGGATGAAGTTTTAAAATGAAGTTTAAATATATAGAGAATGGGAAAATAAAATACAGAGTAGAATCTTACAGATGAAGTTAGGTGCATTTGTACCATACCTCCAGCAATGTGGAGGGTGAGGGAGAAGGATCTCCAACTGATGGCCAGCCTGGGCTGCCCATAGAGACCTTGTCAATGTTTTAGAGGTAAATCTAATACTTTCACAGTTCAATAATTAAAATAAATTATTAGAAGACTTAAATATACATATCTAAAAAGATCAACTAAAGGACACAAATAGTTTTAAAGTAAAAGGATATAGGGTTTAGGCTGTGGCTTGATGGTAGAGCACTTCCATAGACTGTGTTAGGACATGGTTCAAACCTCAGTTTGGCAAAAACAAACAACAAGGAAACAAACAAAAGAATAAAGATCAGAAACGTTGTTACTGAACTGATCAAAATAACTGGACGATTGCATGTGTATATGCACTAATAGTGCTTTATAATGGAAAAAAAGACATTCATCTGGGCGTGACAAGGCATGAACCTGTAGTCCTAGTGTTATAGAATGTCCAAGCCAGGAAGCCAGGTCCAGTCACTTGTCCTCAACAAACGAGTTAAAAGAACAAAATTAAAGGTAGGGGCAGAAGAAAAAGTGAGAGAGAGACCCAGCAAACTCCCTCAAGTCTGTCTTTGGGGTGCAGGAAGTAAAATCAAAATTTCAGTAGAGAGCCAAGGATGTGCACATCTGAGCAGTACTTGTCAAGGTGTGGTCCCTCCCTCCATTGACCCATCATTATCTGAATTTCAGTCTCAACCTGTAATGCGTTCTGACAAGTTGTTAGAACTGTTTGCAACCTCTTTCCAGATGACAAATCCCCCTCTGCCTGAGTCCCTTTCCTTCTCCTAGACTGAGATTCCTGGGGAAATTCCCATTTCTTTGGAGTCCATTGCTTCAGTACTTGGTTAGATTGAGAGTCGCAGATATCTCTTGGAATATTTATCTTCATGCTTATCAGGCCGGTTACACTAGCTCCTCCCTCTAATAGACCATACCTGAAAAGAGGTAGGGAGGCTGGATTTCCCATAGCCACATAGATAGGGTCCTGCTCTCCTAGCCTCCCAGGCCTATATACTGTAACCCCTGCCCAAAGCCACATATAATTAAAGCAGAGTGGCAGACAACAGTTGGAAGGAAGAGACTGGATATTCAAGGGAGAGCCCCATGATGCTCTATAAGCGATGTAGACAGTAAAGTAGCTCGGCTGGGATAACCCTTTTGCAAGCGGTTCTGATAAACAACTCCAAAACATGGTTGCTTGTCTTAGGGGATAGTCACTCACAACACAGCACAACAGATTTCCAGGAACTCTATTAACCATAAGTAGCACGGGAGAAGTGACAAGTAGATCACTGAGTGTAGTTGTTTGGGGGCTTTTTTTCTTTACTCTTACAATTGGGGATCCCACAATGTGTATGAATGCCTGGCCTTAGCTTGGCTTGTTTCTAGTCAGTTTTTCTTAAATTATCCCAACTACTTTTTTCCTCTGGGCTTTTATCTTTCTCTAGTCTATATACTTTTCTTTACTTCTGACCCTATGGCTTGCTGTGTAGCTGGGTTGCTGGCCACTGGTGTCCTTTTTTCTCCTTTTCTCACTCCCCTTTCTTCTCATTCTTTCCTTCTATTTATTCTCTCTGCCTGGCAACTCCATCTACTCCTCTCCTGCCTTGCTATTGGCTGTTCAACTTTTTATTAGACCAATCAAGTGTTTGGGAAGGCAAAGTAACACAGCTTCACAGAATTAAACAAATGCAACATAAAATAATGTAACACATCTTTGCATCATTAAACAAATATTCTACAGCATAAATGAATGTAACATATCTTCAACTAATATTCCACAACAACTGAGCCAAGTAATTCTGAAACTAAAATTCCCTCAAGAGCACATCTGTAATAACTAGAACTCTGCAGGATTCTTTAGTGTCAAAGGATCACTAAACTGCACTTTATGCCATTAAGATAGAATATGTAAAGAAACTAATAATTTAAAACCTCACTTACTAGCAAATTGAGAAATACACTTAAAAAACAAAGAGGTAATTGGGTAGAAGACTAAAATGAATATTTATCTCAGATATCCTCAGAAATGTTCGCAAATTTCAGAAAATTCTCACCAGTGTGATGCCATTCTACAGAGTTCAAAACCAAAAAAAAAAAAGTTAAATAGGTCATGTGTGAAACATACAGTACAATTTTTTTTTAAAAAGCAAAAGAAATTTAAAGTATGCTAAGTTATTGGCTCTTCTGTAGGCAGTGGGATTAATGAGTAACAAAATGCTACTGTAGTTTTTTAAATTGGTGATGATATTAAGAGCATAGCAGGGGATATGGGGTAAAAACCACAGCAAAGCTCATCAGAAGAATCATGGACAGAAATGCAACCACCGTGTTAGCCAAACATTCACTTCAATCATACATATTCTCCATATCTGGGAGAATGTAACTATGGTTTCTGTTACTTTTTTTAACTACTCCTCAAAAATGTTGATTATAATAAATATAGTATTGCCTGTCTTATTTAAAGACACACAATTAAAGGCACAAAGTTTTTGTTTGTTTGTTTTTTCTGCTTTTTTGGTTTTTTTTGTTTTGTTTTGTTTTGTTTTTTGGTTTTTTGTTTTGTTTTGTTTTGTTCTTTCGAGATAGGGTTTCTCTGTGTAGTTTTGGTGCCTGTCTTGGATCTTGCTCTGTGGACCAGGCTGGCCTCGAACTCACAGAGATCCACCTGGCTCTGCCTCCTGAGTGCTGGGATTAAAGGAGTGTGCCACCACTGCTGGGTGACAAACCAAATGTTAACAATCACATTTTTATTAAATATAAAGACAGAGCACTTCTAATACATACAATCTAATAATCATGTAGTAATACTCCAGGCACAATGACCTTCTATTTCCTTCAACAATCCTATAGTTTCCCACTGTAGGCCTGGTAACCTCCAGAATTCAACCAGACTTAAATCAATGTGATTCTGATGCAGAAACAAAGATGGCTGTAAAGCTACAAAAACAAACAAACAAACAAACAAAAAGTACAGCTCTCATCTTAAGGGGAATAGGAGATGGCTTATTCTGGAATCATTTTGAGTGGTCATGGTCCAGAAACATAGATTTAGGTTATTGTAGATTCCATGTTCCAGTGTGGAAGTAGTTTTATATATATATTTATATATATAAATAATTTTTCAGAGCAAAGAACGTATATCAAGGCAAGTTTAAAGTACATTGGTGAGTACCTCAGAGATGCAATTACAGTAAGCTGGGAGAAGCTTTTCAATAGGCACAAGACGCTCTCTGCTGACATTTTAGCTTTTGGGTTGGTGCAAGCTAGTAGTAGTTTGATAAGTTAATAGATTCCAAAAGGTTTTTATCTATTACTCGAAGGATGTTAGTTCTGAAGCAGAGGTTCAAGAGTTCAGGGCAAGGGATGGCTGTTCCAGGAGCTAAAGCTCGCCTCCGACAAGGTAATTAGCCTCTGGACGTCCACAGTACTGAGATCAGCCAGTCAGCCTCTGCAGACACAGCTTCTTTCTAGGAGTTCTGCCTCACAGCTCTGCACCCCAACAAACCATCCAGGGCTGCTTCACAAGAAGAAACACAGAAACAGATAGCCTTCTATACCTATGTCAAGTTTCCTGCTGTGAGCTCCTGACTGCACTGTGGTTACTCCGGAAATGACATAAAACGTGAGGGTGCCACACGGGTATGACTTCTAGCACCTAAGCATATTAATTAAAATACCAGCTATGCCTTCAGTGTTGAGTCGAGTGCTTGACACAGGAAACAAGTCACGAAGCCAGCCTTTCCAGGGAGCTGAGTTGCTCTGTTTTAGGAACTAAATCCAGACCTTCATTCTGAGATTCTTCTTACCTTCCTCCATTCTTCCCATACTGGAGAAGAGGCCTGGAAACTGAAATTACAATATCAATGTAAGCAGATGGGGAGTTTTCTTCTTTTGAATATGCAAAATGGGAAAATAAGAGGTTCCTGTGAGGGGCGGGTTACAATTGTGAGGCCAACACATATCTTCTTATACACAGCAGCAAAAACAATGTCTGTTACATAGTAAATGCTAAATGAACAGCCAGTAATGTTATCTTTAAGTTATGACTGTGTGGCAAATGTATTTTTTTTTTTTTTTTTTTTTTTTTTTTGGTTTTTCGAGACAGGGTTTCTCTGTGTAGCTTTGCGCCTTTCCTGGAACTCACTTGGTAGCCCAGGCTGGCCTCGAACTCACAGAGATCCGCCTGGCTCTGCCTCCCGAGTGCTGGGATTAAAGGCGTGCGCCACCACCGCCCGGCTTTTTTTTTTTTTTTTTTTTTTTGAGAGGAGTTCAAGACAGGGTTTCTCTGTGTATCTTTGGTTGTCCTTGGAACCCATTCTACAGACCAGGCTGGCCTTAAACTCAGAGATTCTTCCGCCTCTGTCTCCCAAGTGCTGGGATTAAAGCCATGCACCACCACTGCCCAGCATTATAGTGGGTACCTGCTCCACCTATGACCTTGAGGTACCAGCCCCTAGGCATGGCCTCAGGGCTAGCTTAAGACCTGAGTTGCTTGTATGCCTCACTCTCTTCTCTCCCTTGTGGACTTGGACAGTGTAAACTGACTCATGCAGCAGAAGCAATGTGGAACAAGCCATCAGCCTTCCAGGACTCTGTATTTTGCCCATTGTGTTTAGTGAGTTGTTTTCCCCAATTTATGTCATAATAAACTCCCTATACCCCTTAAGCAGACTCCCTTGGATTTATCATCATATCTGGGACCCAATGTGGGGCAAGAAATTCCACCTAAAACCTGAGAAAGCTTTAAAAAGGGGTTCTGAAATGAAGCCAAGAGCAGTTTCATAGGTCGTGTCTCTCATGTGGGCTGCGGGACAGAGATGCTGTGGCATTTGAACTTGAGCACAGCATGGTGGATTTATGCCTTGGTACACAGAGGTGTCTCTGAGCCACGCAGCATGGTGAATTTAGCTTTTGTTGGTACAGACAAAAGAAAGGTTTCTGGGCTACACACTGCCTAAAGGAGGCATAGACCTACTGTTTCCCAGAGTTAGCTGTGAGCATGGCTCCCAGAGCTGGCGGTAAATGTACCTCTGCCATGTTAGGAAGCCAAATGGGGCAGAGTCAACAGCTAAAGCCTCCATGCAGCTTAGCAATTTAAAATCTCTCCTGGTCAGAAAATGATTATAGATACACAATAAGACAGATTCAGATGGAATAAACCTCTAAATGGTTTACAATGTATGTAAAAATGTATGTAGGCTTGGAAAAAAGAAAAAGAAGTATAGGCAGTTATATAAAGAAATAGATAGTTTCAGAAATTAAAGTCTTTAAAGAGACAATAAAAATAATATAAAATTTTAGCGACATAAAGATGGAAATTACACAGATAGTTTGGATACTGTATATTATTATGTTGTCATTGGGATTTTTAACTGCTATAAGACATTTTATTATAAAGGCTGCTAGATTAAACCAACCTATATATTTTAGAAATATCTTGATTCCAAGATTTAAGTCAGAAGATACGTTGCTTTGGAAAAAAAGGTTCTGCTTTTGTCTCCACAGAAGATGAGAAGCTGTGGATTCTTTCCAGGTTAATTTGGTTCCGTCAAGAAAGAGCCCCTCCTGAGAGGTCTCCAATGGGATCTATGGCCCAGATGATCCAGCATCCAGACAGCTCAAAGCAACTGGCTGAGACAATGCAGCCTCACAGACTACTATAGTCAAGACTTGACCATAATTCTAAATTTTCTAAGAAGCCCTGTAGGATTGCCAGGGCCCTGGTCAGCAGTGAGTAACCTAGAGAGCTATGCCCACATTCCCCAAAAACGGATTATAGATGTGTTTCTTTGTTTGGGGGCTGGTTACAAATTGCTATAGGTCATGGTCAATCTCTTTCTAAAATAAAAAAGAAGGATATGGTATAGAAATGTATGATATAGAAGTGGTGGGATAAAGGGGTGGGTTATTGAATCTACTTTGATCCAAAAAACAACTATTGGTCTTACATATTTTGCATTGGTATGGTTTTGGTTTATTGATGCAAACTTAAAGTTAATTTTGTTATACTGTACATATACTTCTATTTGAAGTATTTGTACTTCAAATTTTTGAGGTATTGTGTTTGAGTTATTGTGTTTATGCAACTCATTTAAAATTGTAATGTATAATTACAAAATACAGCTTAATAGTCATCTATGATAATCAAATTTATAGAAATGTTAGTTAAGTTTTATAGATATACATAGATATAGTTCAATTAGGTAGGTAGTCTTCAAACACTTCAGGGACCTAAAGAATTTAGGTTTAAATTTAAAACAAAAAAAACAAAAAAAACTTTGACTCTTTATGACAATGGGGCACGTCTGCTCCAGGCAGCACCAATTGCTTTGAAAAGGATAATGGGCATCAAGAAAACACATCGTGGAGTTTGCTTGCTATGTAGAAAGACCTGGTCATTTGGGTGGGAAACTGATCTTGACTGGGTTGCTTGATAAACTGGACATGCAGGACCCATAGGAGGGTGACCATTGAAATTTGCCAAAACAAGGTGAGATGGTCCTTCAGGTTCCTGCTTCACAGAAGAAACTGCCAGACACTCTTCAGGACAGAGAAAAGTGACAGATAAACTTTACCAATAGGCAGAGGGGTCCTTTGAATATCCTGTTTCACTAAAAAGTATGCCAGAGACTCTGGGTCTATAGGTTGAAGATGGATGCCACAGCATTGCAGAGGAGCTTTGGGTGACTGTCCAGGCAATCAGATGTCTCTATCAATTCTTGTAATTTTTTGAAAGTTGCTTGCTTGCACTTCTGTTTACTCAGGTAATATTATTTTTCTTCTCAGGTCTTTGATGGAGTTGAAGACTAGATAGTTACAGTTATAATCCTCTCTTAGCTAAGAATATTTCAGGTACTAAAATTACATTCTTCAGGATAGGACAGCTATTGGAATAATCTCTGTAACTTGCCATGTACCCATTGTCTGGACATTTTAGTATGTGTTTTTTGTTTGATGTTGTTCTTGTTGGTTGCATTTCTATTTTTGTTTATATTATTACCATTTCCTTCTCTTGGAAAATACCTGATAATCATTCCTATTATACATAGTTTTGTATTAAGTTAGAACTTTCTTATTTAGACAAAAAGGGAAGATATAGTAGGTACCTGTTATACCTATGACTTTGAGGTACCAGCTCTAGGGCATGGCCTCAGGGCTAGCTTAAGACCTGAGGGGCTGTATGCCTCACCCTCTTCTCTCCCTCTTCCTCATGGGCTTGGACAGTGTGGACTGACTCAGGCGGCAGAAGCAGTGTAGGACCAGCCATCAGCCTTCCAGGACTCTGCCTATCCTGTTTAGTGAGTTGTTCTCTCCAGTTTATATCATAATAAACTCCCTATACCCCTTGAGCAGACTCCCTTGAATTTCTCATTACACAGCATGGCAAAAATATCTTAAATATCATAAAATTCTCATTTTGGATTCACAAAGAAAAGAATAAAAATGAGAAGTTTTAAGTTGACTTGTGTTAAGAAACCCATCAATTCTTTAGTTCATTTCAATAACTTCTCCATGTGGACAGGTAGTGATGAGAGGGTAGGGGGCAGGTCATTTCACGAAGCAGAATACATCTAGGCTGTGATCACAAACTGTTGAAACAAGGTGATCCAAGGTTCTAGACAATGCAGCCTTGTAAATCGAAGTCTCTTTCAAATCCTGTGCTCCTTCAGGTGAAAGCTCAAACCCATCCCAGCCAGACGAAGCTCCATCTTCCTGATGGTTGTTAAAGGAGACAGATGAAATGACTTCTGGCACTTTCACTGAGATCCCCAGAGAGCAAGACTCAAATTCAAGATACAGGCTGTAAAAGAATGTTGTATGAAAGTGATACAGGGCCTGACAGATTGAAGCATATTCTCAGAGGGATTGAGACGAGAGAATAAAACAAGTCACATCATCTTAAATGGTCTACAGAGCTCAAGAATTATATTATTCAGGTGACAAAAGTGACAGATCATTGGTTATTGACTCTCTAGATCAAAACAGCAGTAATTTTATTTATTTATTTTTCAGTGTGGGGTTATTTAGGTCTCCAGTACTGCAGTAGCCTTGGCAGTGGCTGACAGGGTGAATAATATTGAGAGATGTGAGTAACTGAAAGGAGAGCTCCTTATTTGATTTTTCCACTAGCTTTTATTCGTGTGTGTGTGTGTGTATGTGTGTGTGTGTGTGTGTGTGTGTGTGTGTGTGTGTGTGCAGGTGCATGCATGTATAACTTTGTCCCTGTGAATCAGATTCCAAATATGGATTTTGCAACAGAATTTTGTGGCAGATGAAAAGACAAAATGCTTCTGAACAAAGAACTCATTTCTTTAACAAATTCATTGTCATCGTTGTTGTTATCATAATCATAATCATCATCATCTTCTAAGCAGAATGAACTAAGCTGAGAAAACAATATTCTGTGACTTATCATAATTTCATAATATGTGTGTGTGTGTGTGTGTGTGTGTGTGTGTGTGTGTGTGTGTGTGAATACACATGCATGCTTCAATGTCTTCCCTCTTAACCACTAAGTTGTTTGGCCCAATTTGTTATAATTTGGATTTTTTAGGGGAAGTCTGGACTACTCATAGAGTGTATCAGCATTCAGCAAAATTAACCATAATTATAAAGCTGACTTCCATGAAAATCCCATAAACAACTTTAATTAGGTAGACATTTATTCTCTCACCTGGAGGTCAACAAGAATGGTTATCTGGTGTGCATAATTACCTATTATTATATCACTTCAGAGGAGAAACTGTGGTTGAAGCTCAATATTAGACTGCAGTCTAACCCACCTTTGCTTTAAGTGGGTCTATTTTTATAACTGTTTTAAAAGTCTGCAGAGAACTGTAAAGAAGAGTAAACTGCACATCATGTAGAGTCATATACCAAAGGTGAAGACTTAATTAGACCTGTGCTCAATAATACTGACCTCCATCATGGTCCAAGGTCAGAATTCCCCTGTAGTGAAAACTGCACTCCATACTGTTGTAATGTTTCTTTCAGGGAAGAAACACACATAGCCACATCACACTTTCATGCTCCAAGGAAATCTATTTAGCAATCAATAGTTCCTGATATACTCACATTTCTTTTAGCAATTATAGATTTATGCCCTTAATTTATATGTTAAAACTACATATAAAACTATATGAGGATTATTCTTTATGTTTTTGGCACTAAAAAGTCATGCTGCTTACTGAAAATAACTTCTGATGGGGAATTTAAATAACTCAAAAATACCACACTGGAGCATACCATCACCAGACACTTGCCATGTTTCCTCTTTGACTTTGTTTTTTCATGTATATATTTGATTCATTGTAAACAGCAGTGTGATTGACAAGTTGTCTACATTGGGTTATTAATACAATTGACAGTACCCTCACCAATGCTTGGGTTGGAATAGTTCGGGACACACTGGAGGCAACCGGACACTCTCAATGATTCTAAGTTTCTCTGCTCAAAGAAACTTACCAGAGGCAGAATTAAGTGTATAAATATTTCATTTAGTAAAATGTCTCTTTTGGAGAAATTCCATGTGAGAGAAAAGGTAAAATGCATATATAAGAGTCAAGTGCTACAGAATGAGAAAATCACCAGACCAGAGAACAGCTCCAAGCCTGAGAGGAAACCAGTGTACAAGAGAAAGCTGTGTATCCTGGGACTAATGGAGAAAGGCATGGGGGAACCCCAAAAGTCAGTAGAGACGTAATATGGCCCCAGAAATGGCTTTACTTTAGCAACATCTGGTAACTAGTCAGGAGATCAATTGGATCTCATGGCCTTTCCCATAAATACCACGAGAAACAAGTAATACATTATTGTTTGATTGTGAATTGTCCCTCACAGGTTCCTGTGTTCAATGACAAAAGTAATTAACACAGTAGAGAATGTCTAGGGATGTTTCCTCCTCCCTCATCTCCTACTCTCTTCCTCCCCCTCCTTATTCTCCTCTTCCTTCTTAATCTCCGATTTCTCCTCCCCATTTTCCTCCTCTTCATCTCCTTCTTCTTGTTCCTCCTTCTGTTTTCACTTTATGACAAATGTTACTCCTAATAATTTTACCATTAGCATAGTCTATATATTGCCTTTCTATAGTTCATATACCTATGACCACAGTACTCCTTAAGACAACATAGAACTCAAAGGCTAGTATGACTTAGATAAGTTCTGGATACTAACCAGTTGGATGATCTTGAGGAAATTACAGCTTATTCTGCCAGGAGCTCTCATTCATAGAAAATCGAATTGTCAGCCTTCTGCTAAATGCATTGTTTCTTCCTTAACCTAAAATCTCTAAAATCTTGTTTTGTTGTTAGAATTGGATTAGAAAATAAGATTGTGAAGCATCCCCTTAGGAAAGAGCAAAGACAGATTTGCATGCTGAGAAGATGGTTAGTATAGCCTGATATCAAGATTTCACTGAAAGCATCCAGAACAGAAGGAATCTCTGTAAATGGGAGGGAGGGCTGGGAATAAGAATGGGAAAGATTTGCCAGGAAGAAGCCCTCAAACACATCAGGTAGTTGCCAGCAGGGGGCCAGTCATGTTCCCTTCATCCACATGGAGGATCAAGCCACAATGAGAACAGCAGCTTCAGATGTTACTGTCTAGTAGTGTTTTCTTAATTTTGGTTTATAAAGCACAACAAAGGAATGATAGCATAAGGGAGAGGAAAGAACAAAAGGTTCTGAGTTACATTCCCAGGGCTTCTCTTGGCCAGCTCTACCGTTTGGAGCAAGCCCTCCAACATTCTGAGCCTGAAGCAGTTCAACAGCAGAGATGAAGCAAAGGAAAGGAACAGCCGTTAATAAAGCAGTGTTCATATCCCATGCTCCTAACAAGTAAAGTGAGGCCTTGTAGGTTCCCATTTCTGTAGGCCCAGATGATCTCATGAGATCTAACCAGAGAATCTTGAACTTTCGTAACAGAAAGTTTTCAATAATACTAATCAGTGTCAACAAGTAAAAATATGTTTGTCTCTTTCTTAAAAACAAACAAACAACAGCAACTGTTGTTTTGCTGGAGAACGCAAACATTAAAGACAACCCTCTCACAACTGTAACCTGCGCGATGAGCTCGTTTTCTGTGATAATTGAGTGTCTCTTTGTGATGTTTCTTCTCGCCATCCCTTCTTCAGTGTCCTGTCTATGGGAGCCCTGGTTGGCCTTCCCGTGGTTTAATAGAAGGTTTTCATTTGAAAACTGTCAGTGACATAACACAGCTCTGGCGCCATCTGCCTTCTGTGACAGCTTTGAACTAAGCAGCTTTATTGAGGTCTCACCCATCCCTGAACAATCCATTTGTTTTTCATCCAAGTACACTGTAGAGTGCCAGAGGTGGGGTGTACATATTTCTGCTAGTGCACACATGCTGCATCTCAGGCTAAAGCATGTCATAGATGAAAAACAGAGAACAACGTGAATGAAAATGCATTTGTACCATATCTTTTACTCTCAACAAGTATATTGCCAGTTTCGTCATCTCCTGACTCTTTGTTCTTACTTGAGTGAGAGGTGTGTGTGTGGCAGGGTGCAAACAGGAGGCTAGTTTCTCTTCCATGGAAGAAGTTTAAATGATTAAGTTTTACCTTTTCATTCTTTCAGCTAGAGTAAAAGTCCTTTACTGCCATCAACTGGAATAAACAAAATCAACAAAGGAAAGTTAATACAAGAGTATTTTATTTAAATTCTATATTTGGCCATGGATGAGGACTCACACCTGTAATCTCAGCACTATGAAGACTGAGTTAGGAGAGCTGCCATAAGTTGTAGGCTGGCCTTGGCTCTACAGTGAGTTTCTATCTCAAGAACAAGTCAATAAATATTTTAAAATAAAAGAGAAATTTGTCCATTCAATAAACATTTACCAAGTGGAACTAGGCAATGCCCAGAATATCCCATTGAGTACCCAGAGGACAAACACAAAATACATTATAATTGTTGTGAGATAATCTTTTTGTACACTGTAAAGATGTGTCTCTGCCTAAGACTTCTTCCAATTGATTTAATAAAGAGCAGAATGGCCAATAGCTAAGCAGGAGAGAATAGGCAGGACTTCTGTGGAAAGAGAGGAACTCAGAGTTAGAATCTAGGCATGCAGGAGATGCCAGGGAGACATGGAAGGAGCTGGTCATGCAGAATGGAAAAGAGGTCAAGAGCCATGTGGCAGAATGTAGATGAATATAAACAGGTTAAGTTATGAGAGCTAGTGTGACAAGTATAAGCTAAGGGCAAGCTTTTATAATGAAGAAGTTTCTGTGTCATTATCTGTGTCATTATTTGGGAGCTGGTGGTACAAAGACCAATTACATATAATCTACGATATAGAAATAAACTATACCATGTGTCATAGTCCAGTTGAAGTAGTAACTGTAAACTCAATACTTCTCCTTTTCTGGACTGACTGATAAGGGTATTTATTTCCCAATTATCTTACCCTCACATGGAAATGGGGTCATGATTATAGGAGACAGATTTCGTCCTGTTGCCTTAAGGCTCATAGTTCACGGCTAATTTCCAGTTGTGAAAAGTATACATAACCATGAAAGATTTCCTGAATGTCATATAGATGGAACTTCTTTTGTGTTGGGAGGAAATAATGCACTATTATGAAGGTGATTGGTGGGGTACTCTGAATTTTGAACAGAGAAACCTGTACAAATACTATACTGAATTGGTTTCTTCCTCCATTTTGAATTTGGAAAACTTTAATTTGTGAAATCTAAGTTTGATGGTTTAGTTCCAGATGATCAACCTGACTGGATTGAAAGATGCCAAGAGAACAGAGGCAAAACTGCCTTTTTTGGGTATGTCCACATGGTGTTTGGAGAGAACATTATCATGGAAGACAGCAAATAGAGTGAGTAAATACCATTTACAGATGCTTGCACTCTATCCAGTTGTCTAACTGGAAGGAGAAATAGGCATCTCTAGGGAACTAACTCTCTTCAGCACTTCCTTCCCAAGAAGGCTAGTTTACTGCTGCTGTGGCTCTTAGAATAAGACTTGGGGTTCTCCCATCTTTATAATCCAAGATTTACTACCCTGGCCCTCCAAGGGCTTTCAGATTTTTGTCTCTGACTGGGGCTACATCCACAGTAGCTTCCTAGTTTCTGGAACTTCTGCCTTCTTGAGTAAAGCCATTTTGGCCCCTTGTAGATAAACATTGTAAAACTCATCAACTGTGACTGTTTGAGCCAATTTAACAAGTTCGTGTGTTTTGATACTGGATCTTTTCTCTGGAGAACTACATCTTTGGTAACTTTGGGTTTTCTCATGAACTAGATGGTTTCTCAATTGCAACAGAGATACAACACAACAATCCATCACAGTTGTTGTCAAAATAAATGTGAGACAGAGCATATAGATTGTAGTGGAACTTCATAACCTTTCTTTATGTTTTATGTTACTAATTGAAGATTAACATTTCACTTCCTAGGTCTATGAAAGCACCACACCAGCAAAAGCACCACACTGTCAGAAGCAGTGATTGGCTCCCAAGACAATAGACACAGAAGTTAATCATTAAATTAGGTCTTCTCATGTCCGTATACTGCTTCAGAGAAAGCATTTCTTTAACAGATCCTTTCCAAACTTTTTAGCTCAGAAGATTATGGAATGAGGCTTTTTGCTTTCCAAAATATTTGGAAAGTAGTTAATTTTGAATGAATATCTGCTTTGCTAGACAAATATGAAATAATCAGAACATATAAGTTTGTTTTCTTAGATACAAAAATCATCACTACCTTTACAAGAAAACAATTAGGCCCCATAATGTGAAATGCATTGAACTGGGAGAAGGGCATGAGAGGAAACAGAGTTGTAAGTGTGACTCCAGAAATGAGAAGACATATGTGCTAGTAAGGGTTCCTACTTCTGAAGAGGCACTATGACCACAGCAACTCTTATAAAGGAAAACATTTAATTGGGGCTGGCTTACAGTTTTAAAGGTTTAGTCCATTATCATCATGGTGGGGAGCATGCAATGTGTAGACAGACATGGAGCAGGAGAAGGAGCTGAGGGTTCTATATCTTGATTCATAGGTAACAGGAAGTGAACTGTGACACTGGGCATAGCTTGAACATAGGAGACCTCAAAGCCCATCCCTATAGTGACATACTTCCTCCAAAAGGCCATACCTACTCCAACAAGGCCATACATAATAGTGTCACTCCCTTTGGGAAGCATTTTCTTTAAAACTACTACAACATATATCAGAATATATCACCATACAGAAAGAACATTATTTAATATTTATTTGAAGATGAACCAATAAAAGGAAACTGAAAACATTAAAAATTTTTATATCATATATTTGATCATACACTATTCTTTATCCCAACTCCTCCCAGATAACCCCCACCTACCCACCCACTTCATGTCCTTTCTCTATCTTCAAACAAACAAACAAGAAAATTACCAACAAAACTACAAAAAATTAATGGAATATGTTTTGTGATGATCAACAATTTCTGAGCATGAGGCCCTAGAGTGTGGTTGATATAGGCAATGTCATTCCATTGGGGGAAAAAACTGATTTCCCCTGTCCTAACAGGTATCAATCGCAAATATCTTCTTGATTCGGGATGGGACTTTGTGTTCACCTCCCCTTCTCCATGCTGTGATTTTTTTCTGACTTGAACTTGTACAGGTCTTATGCATGCTGTCACAGCCTCTTTAAGTTCATATGTGGATCAGTCAAAGTGTGCTTAAAAACTGCTGTTTCCTTGGAGTTGTCCACTGTGTCTGACTCTTACATTCTTTCTTCCTCCTCTCCCACATAGATCCCTGAGCTTTGAGGGGAGGGGTATACAGACATCTCATTTAGGAATGGGTACTTAGAAGACTCTCACTCTGTGCACATTGTCCAGTTGTGATCTCTGTGTTAATTACCATCCACTGCAAAAAGAAGCTTCTCTAGTGGGAGCTGAGCAATTTGACTGACAATGGGTATAGCAATATGTCGTTAGGAGTCATTTCATTCCTCTATTCATTTAGCAAAGTAATAGTAGTAGGTTTTCCCCTAGGACCTATGACCAGTCTACTCTCGGGTTCTTGGCCTCATTAATAGTGTTAGATATGGGTTCTGTCTCATGGACTGGACCTTAAGTACAATTTAAAAGTGGTTGTTACCCCTATAACATTTGTGCCTCTGTTGCATCGGTAAATCTTACAGGTAGGGCAATAGGTAAGCCACAGGGTTTGTAGCTAGATAAGATTGATTATTTTTACTTTTCTTATTAGGTAACAAGTCTAGTACCTCCAGTGCTATGAATTTTAGTTAGTAAGGGTGAAGCTTCTAGTTGGACCTGGCTTGATTTCTACATGCTTAGTGATGTAAGTGTGTGGTGTCTTCAGCAATAAAATCTTACTATCAGTTTATAAAGGGTGACTTTAGCAATAGCCCATAATTTTTTGAGTCCTTTGGCCAAAAGCTCAGAAATAAAATATATAACCCATTACTGCTACTGAAGTTTTTACTAGGTAAAATAAGTTATCTACTTGTTTTCTCCATTATATGGTGACTATTATATATATATAAGCTTCTACAGTAGTAGGCTTTTATATGGATTTTCAAAGGGACTTTAATATAGCTATCTTTCCCCATAAGGAGGTACAAAATAATCTCCCAAGGAAGGGGAAATATAATACAGTCTTATAAAGAAAAACGAGAATGGGGGGACTAAATGAGGAAATATATGAGAGGGCAGGGTAAATGGAAAGAAAATTTAAAGGATCTGGTCTGTAGATGTAACCAACCGTCTTATTAAATAAGAAACACAGAACCAATGCAAAGAAGGAAGCCAAGAGGTCAGAGCTAAGAGCTAAAACCTTACCCTTCCTCCTGCAGTGGTCCTACCTCTCCGAAAGAGAGCTACTTCTTGTGTTAAAGTCTTTATATAGACTTTCTGTTCTGCCTTCTCATTGGATGTAAACCCAACCACATGACCGCCTCATCACTGCCTGTCTGTACAGACCTCCAGGTCTTCTATGGTTGGTATTGAGATTAAAGGTGTGTGTACCAATGCTGGCTGTATCCCTGAACACACAGGGACTTACCTAGCTCTGCCTACCAAGTGCTGGGATTAAAGGCATGTACCACCACCACCCAGCTTTCCTATGGCTTGCTAATAGCTCTGACCCCCGAGCAACTTTATTTATTAACATACAAATAACATTTTAGTACAAATAAAACATCACCATACTGGTCATCTATGGAATGGTGAAAAACAGAGAGAGTGATTTATTATCTGCACATATATACCATAGTTAGTATTGAGTGCCAACTTACTGTATTAGAATCCCCTAGGAGGATAAACTTCCAGGCATGTTTATGATAGAGTTATAGATTGTGTTAATCGGTGTATGAAAATTCACATTAAAATATATGTAGCACCATTTCCTCGGCTGGAGTCCTGGACTAGATAAAAGAAGGAAGTGATCTGAGTACCTGCATCCCTCACACTTGATCTCCAAACTGAAAAGCGATGTGCCCACCTGTCTTACACTCCTGCCGCCATGCCTTCCTCACCATAATAGACAGCACTCTCAAAATGTAAGACCATCTTTTCTTCTCTAATTTTCTTTGGCTTGTATTTTTTCCACAGAAGTGAGGGAAGTAACTAATACAGTATGCACAGTTTCTATTTCAGTGACATCATGATCCTGGGGTTTCAGATGTTAAAACCTGCCAATTTCTTGCCTATAGACTCCTCAAAGCCCTCAAAAGCAGTGATCGCCCCTCCAGAACATCCTCTCCATCTCTGCCACACTGTTTTTGAAAGTTTCAGTGTTTAGTGTCCACCAGAGCTGAGCTGAAGGAGTTCCAGATCAAGCACGCTCCTCTAATTTTGCCCTATCTTTCTCACCACCCCCAAATTTCACATCTAGAACATGGGAGACTTGGCAGCATGTGCAGGCATGCTGGCTTTTTTTTTTTCTTCGTTTTTCCAGAGAGGGTTTCACAGTGTAGCCACAGCTGGCTTGGGACTGGCTGTGTGGAACAGACTGTGAACCAACAGAGATTATTTGCCTTTGTCTCTGAGTGCTGTGCAGAAAGGTGTGTGCTACCCTGCTTGGACTGCTGGATTTCTTTAACTCCTTCTGTACTGGAAATACTGCCTTCCACTTTGCTTCCTCACTCTGCTTCCCTTCATTGGTTCTAAAAGAACTCAGATATAGTATAATTTTGTCACTCCCAGCTGGCTAAAATTTTCCTTTGCATAGGACGTACTGTGATTATACCGAATATATATATATATATATATATATATATATATATATATATATATATATATATATATATATATGGCTCAATTCAGCAGGTGTCGGAGATCCCTTTAAACACTGCACAATCTGCTAGTGACAACACAATCTCTTCATGTAGTGCCTGTCACCAGGCGATAGCTGAGCAATAAAGGCTACCGAGATCTTTTCAACCCTGGGTTGCATGCTGGAGCTGATAACAGCAGAGAGAAAGAATTGAAGAGGCTGGGACAAAGAGTTATGAAAATAAAAAGACTTGGTGTTTGTTAATAACCTACCAACACTTTCCAAAAATAAACCCAAATATTTTTAATAGTAAAGAGAATAAAAATGTTTTAAATGAGAAACTACTAAGCAATCACATAGACTTGAATAGTCAAGAGGCCTTCATAGGTGAGGATTAGAGATAAGAATTCACAGCTGGGGGCATGGAACAAGACCATGTATTCAGAAGGTGATATTTTAACACACGAGCAAAGATGAAATTTTTCCCTATGAAACCTAGGGAAAGATCACCGGGTCAGAAATCTTTATGAATGAGCAAAAGAATAATTGGGCAAAGCCCTGTATAATGCATGATTAATATCCACATTAAACTCTGAGATCAACTTTGAAACACCTCAGCAAATTCTTCACACTGATTTTTTTTTTTTTACTAAATTTATAATAATTGACGTTTGTCTGAAGTTAATTATTTCAGCTACTACATTGGATCATAAACTCACTTGGCAAATCATTATTAACAAGAAATTGTCCTGGGGATCAATCATTATTCTTTAGACAATAAAAATTCCTGGGTTGACTACCTCTGATCATTTAAAAGCTGGAGTAGAGAGGGTAGTGAAGGTTATAGGATATGATTGACAGAGATCTGTGACCCTGACCCACACGGGAGCCAGCATGCTGCATACCCACAATTCCTCTAGCACCCGATGGTTGATTTGAGCTTGAACTCAGTAGAGGAAATTGAATGACAGAGAATGAGGAAAGGCTGGCATTATGGGAAATAATCACAACTAGAAGAGAGATTTCCTCAGAGGCCAAAGGGATTTTATACTCGTGTAAGCATTTACTAGGTCATTATTTTTTTTCAATTCAGTTAAGCTCTTATGAATTAATCTACATCTGAGTACCCATAAAATATATGTAAAATGACATATTTTATCCTTGAACACGCTTGGTAGCAGAAACTATAAAATGTTCTTTTTTGGATTACAAGAACAGAAAGGGGAACTGCTCTATCACCTAGTATGTAGCAGTCTGAGAACACCTGTCAACAAAATACTGTGCCAAAAACTGTTTTTCTTTTTTTCTTTAAGTTGTCAATCTGAATGAGTAGGTATTACTTTTTAAAGCATTGTAAGACAGTTTCTAATGTAAATTATTAATTACATGAATTATTTCCTTTGAACCTCACCAAAGGTTTGTAAACTAAAGGCAGATTCTGAGATATATCCAGAGCACAAAGATCCATAAATCCAAGGCAATTAAACCATCGGTTAAAATATTTCTAAATTTTTATTAACTTTATTTATTAATTTTTGTGTGTTTGTGTGCACACATGAGAAGGGGAGATGTGAGAAGAGGGGGAGAGACAAAGAGAGAGAGAGAGAGAGAGAGAGAGAGAGAGAGAGAGAGAGAGAGAGAGAGAGAGAGAGAGATAGCACACATTATGCACCATGATAGACACATGGCACCCAGAGGGCAACCCAAAAGACCTGTGTCTCTCCATCCACCATATGGACATGGAGTTTAAACTCAGATCATCTGGCTTGGCAGACAACAGAGTCTCCAGTAAAATTACCTCGCCAACCACACTTGCAGTATATCTGGAGGCTCATTTCATTTATAACTAGAGAGAAGAAATAAATTTGCATTTTCCTACTTATATCAACCACGTTAAATAATCAAGAAGGTTGGATTAAGTAACCACTTTAAGGATTAAGCAAACAATACATTGAACAAAAAGAAAGTCATCCTCCAGTTAAGTTAGACACATACACATATTCTGTTTGATGAACAAATTCCACCCAGTACATTATGATATGTATCATAATTAGTAAGATGTTGTAAGCTACCCAACAAGATTCACTTATGTGGTAGAGACATATGCATACATGTTAGAAGGCCAGAAACACTATGGTTAGCAGGGTATGTAGTGGGAGAAAAAAATGCATGGGCTGAAATTCTCATGCAAAGTAGGTTCTATTAAAAATTTCTGGAGTGATTTATTTAATAAGCTTGCTAGAGATGGGGGAGATGCATACAATTGTTACTGTCTAATAGATACTCAGAAACTACAGACAGACATAAAATTGGATGCACTTTTTTTAATCTGAGAAAATCCTCCACCTGCTTATTTTAACCAACAGCTTCTTTTTTCTGACGCCCTACACCAAACTGAAGAGCTCAATTTCCTCTCCTTTGCCTCTCACTTATCCTTCTTTTACACCTTCGATCCCTCAGAGATAAGGAAAGATAATGAAAGCGACACCAGCGGCCCTGTATTTTAGCATACTGTGCAGAATGGGATGGGAAAGGGAATAAAATGAAATAAGGTTAACCTTAAAAAGATAAAAAAAAAAAAAAAAGTCATCTCAGAATCTAGAGGACACTTTAATGTGGGACCTAGCATCAAATCTTGGCAATGATGAAAGTCTACAGGCCAAGCCCTTAAAATGAGCCTGGAAAAACCTGAACTGAATAAATCGTCACTTATAAACAACATAGAGTTATTTGCAGAAGACATTCCCATTTCTGTCTGTAAACTGCAATCTAGGAGTACAGAAGCTTATTCTATCGACTCTAGCACATCATTCTCTTTCCATTTATGCTATGATGTTATTGGCTGCTGTTTGGTTGCTTATATTTGATGATCCCCAAAGACAATGCAGGAACTGTCGGCCAGAGTGTCATCCTCCCTCAGTTTACCAAAATGGCATTCAAACAAGCTTTTTCTTCTTTCTTTCTTTATTTTTATAACATGGCACCACACAAATGTGGAGCTTAGCAGACAGTTTGCTGTGTTTGGACCTATCTTTCCATCACGTGTACCCTAAGAATTTGCATTAAGTCCTCAAGCTTGGCATCAAGAACCTATACTGACTGACCTATCTTACCGGCCCTCGTGTTTTGTTTTATTTTATTTTCCTTAGCTCAAGTGTTTACTTTAGTGGTCATATAACCCATGATAGCATTTTTGTCTCATATGGCCAGGGGTCACTTTTAAGCTGAGGAATTTCAGTGACATCTGTTCCAAAGAGAGATAAAAAATAAAAGATAAAATTCCTCCACATGAGTAACCAGGGCATTCTCACACCTGGGAGCCAGTCAAACACTTACAAAAAATGTCCTTCAGAGAAGACACAGGAGAGAAACCACCTTCATGAAGCACAGACCTTGTATCTGTCATTCCATTGAGTAATTTGCATGTGTTTTCCATTTTAAATATCTTAACTGCCTGTGAGAGAGGTTTTTTTTATCATAATTCTCATTTTACTTCTAAGGAACTAGAGCTAAATACAAAGGTAATTGATTTGCTCAAGGACAAAGCTTAATCACTGTAATTAAAAATAATAATAATAGTAGTGATGTGAGTGGCAACAGAAATGTCCACAACTCACTGACATTTTACTGTGAGACCACAGAGAACACCACTACCCATGCACTCTTGAATCCTGTGCTTCTAGGTAGTAGGAAGCATTGTTTAAGTAAAGAAGGCATAACATATGTGCACGTAGAATAGCTGTCAACAAAAATTAATTGCATTGTCTTTCTTAAAGCGGGACAAAAGAAAGAGGAAGAATTTTTGTTGAAATGTTCTAGGTACTGCACATTATAAATCAAATAACTTAAATGCCAAAAGATAAATATTACATGGTATACTTAAATGTAAATTTTTTTTCTAGAAAGTTGAACTCATGTAAAAAAGAGAATTGTGATGCCTAGGACCTGGGAGCAGGGGAGATTGGAAGGTGTTGGTGAACAGTACAGACTTCCAGTTACAAGGTAAATGTATTCTAGTGTTCTATGTGCAGCATAAGCAACTGTAGTTAGCAGCAATGCATACACAAAATTTGCTGGTGGAACAGACTTTAATCTTTTTCATCAGAAAACAAATACTAGGAATTTAAAATTCTGGGGCAAGAGAAAGGCTCAGTGGTTAAGAGGGAATACTGCACTTGCAGAGGATCCGAGTGTTGATTTCCAACACCTACAGTTGACTGACTGTAACTCTACATCTAGGGAATCCTGTAGCATGAATCTTAAAGAGTCTTATTAATAAAACCAAACCCAAGACCAGTTATTGAGGTGAATGCTGGAAGATCAGAGAAGCAGAACAAGCCACAGCTTCCTTACCTTGCCAAGTTTTTGAGGGGCGGGGAGGATGAACACTGAAAGATCAGAGAAACAGAATAAGCCACAGCTTCCTCATCTTTTTTTTTTTTTTTCAAAGAAGAAAGCCAAGAGGTCAGAGCTAAGAGCTAAAACCTTACCCTTCCTCCTGCAGTGGTCCTACCTCTCCGAAAGAGAGCTACTTCCTGTGTTAAAGTCTTTATAAAGACTTTCGGTTCTGCCTTCTCATTGGTTGTAAACCCAACCACATGACCGCCTCGTCACTGCCTGTCTGTATAGACTTCCAGATCTTCTATGGTTGGTATTGAGATTAAAGGCGTGTGCCTCCAATGCGGGCTGTATTCCTGAACACACAAAAATCTACCTAGCTCTGCCTACCAAGTGCTGGGATTAAAGGCATGCACCACCACCGCCTAGCTTTCCTATGGCTTGCTAATAGCTCTGACCCCCGGGCAACTTTATTTATTAACATACAAATAACATTTTAGTACAAAATAAAATATCACCATAGAATCCAATGCCCCTTCTCATCTCCTTGGGCATAGCACTCATGTGCAATGCTATGCCCATCACACTCATACACATACACACACACACACACACACACACACACACACATACACACACAGAGAGAAATATATATTATATTTAATTAATATATTTAATATTATATATATATATTCTAAAAACTTTCCACATAATGCTACAGAACTGCTCTGAGCATCACCTTTTAAAAACAACTTATTTAGACAATATGCAACAATTTCTCTTACAAAATTTTCATTGAAAATGTGATTGCTTGAGCAAATGAATGAAAAAAATGGTACTGAAACTAGAAGGCATGACACAGAAGCTTCTAGAAGGTGTCTCTCATTGACCATCACCCTTCATGTATGATGTAAAGGCTGAGACTCAGTCCAAGAAAAAAAGAAAGGAGGCTGTCTTTCTGGATCTTTCCCTGTTCTCTGATGCAAAAGCACCTTTGCATTTTAATAATTAACTTCAGAATTAATTTTTCCTAGGGGAAAGTATTTAGAAGACATAAATCAAAGACTTTCTACCTGCCAATTTCTCTTTGGATTTATGGGACCCAAAATAGGTCTCACCAGCTCATATGTCAGACAAGCATGCCATTCAGCTTTCTAACTAGCTTGTTCTTGTCTATCTGATATGCCCCTCCAAACTCCCCATGTAAGCCTGTGCTGGCAACCCCCGAAGAAGACGATGTCTTTTTAACAAGCTTCTATCTTCTGTGCCTTACTACCTATTCATTTTCCTTGTTCCCATTTGTGCTCAAGTCATTTGTCTTTTCAAGTGACAAGAAACAAATGGTTTCATGGTTAGAAGAGTGTATCAGTATTGGCAATTGTTAATATGTCACAACTCTATCACAGGAAAGAAAGACAGAAGCAATAGAGAAGCCAGAGTGACATTATATGGAGAATGTTTTGTCTGTTCAGTTGTTATTGGATCAGAGAGGGCAGTTAGCCAAAAACTGTTCTAAAAATGGTTTTTGGGTTTAAAAATGAAACAGAAACAAAGTCAACAATAAATATGATCTTTAGATAAATTCTAAAATATCTTGCAAAATTCAGATGTATGCTCCAACAGATTGAACTTTGCATTAGTTCATTAAGAGTTGAGAACGAAGAAAGGAATGTGGTTCACTGTTTAAACCCTGTGTTTCCTAGACTATTTTTAATTACTGACTTCCTTTGGTAATCCTCTCGATTACCAATCCGTAGGACTCATTTTAGGAAACATTTTATGAGGCACTTCAGGGTTTCTTTTAGCCACTTTCCAAAGAAGGCCTCCTGCATCTTGCATTTAAGTATGCTCAAGGAAAAAGTAATTACACTAGCAGGCTCATTATAGAGAACCAGCTAATCAAATCTCCTTAGTGGCCGTCCATCACAACCTGTCTTTGAAAAACACAGACTAAAATCAATGTCAGCCTTCATATGGATGAATGGGAAGGTCATTTCTCAATTCTGATCTAACTACATGGCTCAGCACCTTTCAGCATTATTGACCTGGTTTTTTTTTCAATGCTCAGGCCTTTGTTTCTCCTGATTTTCTCCATACTTTTTTTTTAACAGCTCTTCCTGTATAACCTTTGCTAGTCCTCTGTTTCCCACCTTTGACTATTCAAAGTCCCAGATTCCCTGCTGGGTCACTGTACCCTTAGTTCTCATTTAAGTAATTGTATACCCAGTACATTTTCCCCTTTGATAGCTTTAACCATAGCTTCCAAATATAGCAGACCATGCTTCTAAATTCAACACATCACCTCCTTTCCATTAGTAATTCTAATGAACTTCACCTCCAGACTTGGCTCTCCTCCAGAGCCATTTACTTCCAGATATCTCCCTAACTACATAAGTAAAGATCACAAGCCAGGACACATGCCTTGGCCTTTCCTTAACTTCAATCTCATCCTCTCTATTTGCTTCTAATGAGCTCCTTGCCTATTACCCTAACCTAAGTGATTAGGTTCATTGTCTTCTAGTAGAATACAGTAGCCTAAGGAAGACTGATATAAATGATTAAATAAACAAACACAGCACTTAGAACTATCCTTGACAAACAAGTAACTCATAATAACTATTCACAGAGGCAGCCATATTTTCACACGTGGGCTTTCAATTGGCTTTTTATGACGTACTCAAATAAGTAGAAGATGTGAAATCTGCTTACTGTCTCTGGGCTTTCTATTTCCTCATTGAAAAATAGCCATTGCATCATCAATACTCAATCCAGCAATGATTTATCCTCATTAGTAAGAACAAATTAACCATCCTTAGAGAAAAAGGAAGCAAGAATGATTATGTCTTTTTGTTTTTATAATGTCACTTCTTGCTTTCTTATTACAAAGACGGTGGAACTGGTTTACCTGATTCATACCCCAGCTCTGTTGCTGACTGCAATGGGGAACCCTTAGTGGAGTCCCTAGCACACAATAAAGTCTCAGTGTGCATTAGTGGTTACTAGTACTATTTGTATTTTTCTCAAATTTCAGATCCATTCTGATATTGTAATCTTATCAAAAGGAGACAGACTATTAATGCCAAGTAAGCCACCACCACCTGGGTTCCACTGTACAACATAAAACCAACTGGCAAAAAACAGAAAAAAAATCTATGTGAATGAGGTTTTGTTTTGTCACAGGTGGCATTCTTTATTTTTTAATATCCTTCCTATATTTCCCCTGAAGTGAGTATGTCATGACTCTATTGGTTAGTGTGCATGCATCAGGGTTTGTTTTTAGATTTCCTTGCATGAATGAGTCTCCTAAAATACAGCTACATTTGAATTTAGGGGAAAAATGTGACATGTTGGTCTTAGTTCTGAAAACTATGTTAACCCTTTTACTAAGCTCCTCTCATTGTAAAAGAGTTATATGATGGCCACATTGCAATTTCACAGGGATGAAGATACTCTTATCTGCTGTGGATATCACTCTGTATAAATAAAACACTGATTGGCCAGTAGCCAGACAGGAAGTATAGGCGGGACTAACAGAGAGGAGAATTGAGGAAACAGGAAGGCAGAGAGGGAGACTGCCTGCAGCTGCCGCCAGGACAAGGAAGATGTAAGGTACCAGTAAGCCATGAGCCACGTGGCAAAGTATAGATTAATAGAAATGGGCTAAATATAAGAGTAAGAGCTAGACAATGGTAGGCTTGAGCTAATGGCCGAGCAGTTTAAATAAGAGTCTGTATGTTTATTTTATAAATGGGCTCCGGGACTGGCGGGACTTGGCGGGAGCTGGAGAGAAATTCTCCAGCTACACCTATCCCAAAGTCTGACGCATCATGAAAAACTGAACCTAGGAATAACCAAGTTTGTGTTAAACAATTAAAATTTAATGGTAATTATTAATTGTCCATTGTGACTCACTAGAGCCAATCCTAATAATGTAAATTGGAACAAGAGTATGTCATAAGTTCTTTGATAATTTTTGTAGTCAGTTAATTATAAGTAATGCATCATTAAAATATGACTGATAGCGTTTAAGATAAATTGTTAGGTATTAATTAATCTAGTATGCATTAAACTTACATTAATCATGTTATTATAGTTGTAAAATATTCTTTCAGAAATATACATTAGGAAGTCTGAATTAACTGCAATCTTTAAATATATCCACTCTATAAAAGTTCATAATTAATAGTCATTCTTCTCCTATAATATATGCTCACAGCAATAAATGAATATAATTTTTTATTACATTTTTGTCTCCTCTGATGGTCTGATGGTAGGACTAATGTCATTAGTATTCATTAACTTGAACTTGGTTCTTTGTAATGGTCATCTTATGAATCAGTTCCCACTCTGCATCTTTTATACTTTTTTTTTCCATTTTTCATTTGGAAATGATGACTGTTGTCTAAATTTGATGTTCTCTAAAGTACTAGGTGGGGCCCTGTGAGATTTCTCCCTTACACAATAGCATGTCTGTTGATGTTGTATATGTTTGGGTCTTGCTTAGGCAGTTCTATAGTTGAGGTATCTTGTGTTGGCCATTATGGATAAATGGCACAAATTTGCAAATATGCAGATACCTCTAATGGATGTGGTCTTTGTTTCCTATGAGTATATACCTAGTAATGGTTGAGCTAAATGAAATGGTAGTTCAATTTTGGATTTTTGAGAAATGTCTGTGCTGTTAGCATAGTTGTTGGACTCATGTACATTCCTAGCAAAGATTCCTTTTACCACGCATACTTACAAGCATTTATTGTTTTTGCTTCCAAAATAAAAGCCTTTCTGACTGGGGTAAAGATAAATCTCAATGCAACTACATTTCCTTGGTGGCTAAAGACGTTAAAAATCTATAATATTTTTGGCCATTTGAATTTGTTCATAAAAAGTACATTTGCATATTTGATGATTGCGTTATTTGTTCTTGTAGTATTTAATCTCTTTATATATTCTGGATATTAATTCCTGCCACATGAATAGCTGCCAAAAATACTCTCCCAGTCTGCATGCTGTCTCTTTATTCTTCCACAATGCAGAATCATTTTAACTTCGTGTGGCTCCAGTTGTCAACATTTTCTGTTATTTCTAGAACTAATAGAGTCCTTTCCCCAGACTCTCTGTTTATGCTTGTACCTTGAAATGCTTTTTTTCTCTATTTTCCTTTAGAAGTTTCAAAGTTTGGGGATTTGAATTAAAATTGTAAATACACTGAATTTCTTTTGATGCAAAATGAGGAGTAAGGATCAAATTTCAGTCTTCTACATATGACTAGCTAGTTTCCCAGCATCTTTTGTTATAGAGACTGACTCTTATCTAATGCAGATGTCTGTCATCTTTGTAACTCTCAGAAGGTCATAGTGATATAAGCTATTTCTGGCTCATCCATTCTCTTCTGTCCTATGTGTCTGCTTTTGTTCCTGTATCATGCTGACTTGTTCTGTATGGATCTATAGTATAATTTAAAATCAGGTGAATTGGGTTTGGAGACATGGTTCAGTGGTTAGAGCACTTGTTGCTTTTACAAAGGACCAGGGTTTGAGTCCCAGAACCCACAGAGCACCCACAACCATCTGTAACTCCGGGAGATTTGACATCCTCTTCTAACTTCCACAGATACCAGGCATGCAAGTGGTACACATACATACATGCATGCAAAACACCCATACACATAAAATATGTTTTTTAATCACGTGAAGTAATATTCAAAATACTGACACATTTGCTCACGACAAAAAGGCCTTATGAGTTTCCACATGAATTTAAGGGTTTTTTTTTTTCTGTTTCTGTGAAAAATATCATCAGACATTTTATGGGAGTTATACTGAATCTCTATATTTACTTTTAGTAATGCAGAGATTTTCAATATATAAATTCTTCCGACCTATGAACATAGTCTTTCTCATTCTAATATTTTATTTCCTTCTTTTAAAAGTTGTTTTTTTTTATTTCCATTATAGTATTCTTTTACAACTTTGATTTATTCCAAGTTGTTTGCCTGGGGTAGCCATTGTGAACATTATTGTAGAAAACCAATAATTATTGAATACTATTTTTCATCATGCTATATTACTGAAAGTACTTATCAGATTTAAGAGTTTTCTGGTGAACTCTAGAGAGTTTTATAAATTGGATCATATCATCTGCAAACAGGAACAAGTGGATTATTTATTTCCACTTTATATCCTTGTCTTTTGTCATATTGTCCTGGGTTAGAATTTAAGCATTACACTGAATAAGAGTGGTAATGGTGGGCAACTTGATCTTGTTCTTGTTATAGAGAAAATACTTTCACATTTTTCTCTATGCAATCTATAGTTGGCCATCAGTGTTTAATTATAGCTACTAATATGTGAAAATGAAATCTTCATGTAGTTTTTCAGGGCTTTCATCATGAAAGGAGGTCAAGTCTTATCAAAGCCATTTCCTACAGCTATTAAGACAATTGTGTGAGGAGTTGGGACATGGCTTGGTGGTTAAGGACCTTGCTATGAATCATGATGACCTGGGTTGGGAATCTCAACACCCATGTAAAAATCTAAGGATGGCCATATGCACCTGTAACCCTAGCATTGGATTTGGGTGTGTACAGAGATAAAAAAATTGCTGTGACTTGCTAGCCAATGAATCCAGCTAAAAAATACTGACATCCAGGTTCCATAGGAGATCTTGGCTCAAGGGACTATGGGGGTGGGTGAGGTCAGCTGTAGAAGAGGACTCATGACATCCTACTCCAGTCTTCACACACATGTATATACAATACATACACACACACACACACACACACACACACACACACACACACACACACACACATTTTCATGTTATTCTTCTTGACTGACACTATTAATTTATATGAGTTGAACCCTCTTTGCATTTCTGGAATGAATACAATATACATATATCATCTCTTAATGTATACTGAATTTGGCTTAAGATGATTTTGAGGATCCTTTCTATCTGTGTTCATTAAGAAATTGACCTACACATTTCTTTTACTATTGTGTCACTCTCTGCAGCATCTGGAGACTGCCAGCTTCATAGAATTACTTTGGAAGAATTCTTCTTTTTATGTCTTACGGAATTATTTGAGAAATATTAGCCTTGGTTATTTTGGGTTTTTTTTTCCTTTATGGAAAATAGACATTTTTCCCCTCACATAAGATACCTTGATTAAGGTTTCTGCCTAGCTCTGCTCCTCCCAGTTCCTCCACACTACCCCTTTGATCCAAATCCACCTTCTTTGTGTATCTCTGTAAACAGACTTCTGGGAGATAATAATAAAATGTTATTAAAGTAAAACTAACATATCAGAATTGTGCAAAATGAACACTCAGAAGGAAAGTAGCTCAAAAGAGGGCACAGGAAATAGAGATTACTCACTTGCACACTCAGGAATCTCATAAAAACACTAATCTGAAAGCCATAATATATGCACAGATGACAATTTCTACCTCTTCCAAGGGGTTTCCTGAACCCTGAGGTGAGGGATTTGATGGAGACATCCCATTTAGGATAGGGTGCTCCAAGGTCTTTCAGTCTCTGCATCACGTCTGTCTGTGGCTCTCTGTATTTCTTCCCATCTGCTGCAGGAGGGAGATTCTCTGATGATCTGATGACAGCTGAGTAAGACATTGATCTACGAGTATAGCAGAATGGCATTGGGGTCTTTTAATTGCTACTTCTTTTTTAGAACATTAATATTTGTTTTACCCTAGGTCCCTGGGCTATCTAGTCTGAGTCTTGACCACCAAAGCAGAATATGATATGGCTTCTATCTGTTGGAGCGGACCTTAAGTAAAATCAGATATTAGTTGGTTACTCACACAAATCTTACTTCACTATCCTAGTTGGGATTTCTATTGCCGAGAAGAGCCACCATGATCATTGTATCTCTTATAAAGGAAAACACTTAGTTGGGGCTAGCTTACAGTTTCAGAGGTTCAGTCCATTATTATCATGGTGGATGTCATGGTGGAGTGCAGGCAGACATGGTGCTGGACAAAGAGCTGAGAGTTCTACATCTTGATGTGCAGGCAACAGGAAGTGAACTGCTACACTGGGTGTGGCTTGAGCATATATGAGACCTCAAAGCCTGCCTCCATAGTGCCACATGTCTTCCAACAAGGCCACACCTACTCCAAGTCCACACCTCCTAATAGTGCTCAAACATGAGTCTGTGGGAGCCGTACCTATTCAAACCACCACAGTCTTGGAGGCAGGACACAATTGTAAATCAAAGGGTTTGTGTTTGGGTTGGTGTTTATATTTCTTCTCTGGTAGCCTGTAGAATACCTTCCTGTCATAAAGACACTAGCACACAGAGGTGAAGGTTCTAGGTAGGCACCAGCTCAATTTCTCAAAGTTTTTCTAGTCCTATTAATTTACTTACAAGTTTCATGATTTCTTTTTTAACAGCTAAATAATATTCCATTTTGTGAATATACCATATTTTCTTTATTCATCTGTTGAGGGACATCTAGGCTATTTCCGGTCAGTGATTATTATGAACAGAGCAGCAACAGACATGATTAAGTAAGTGTCTCTGTGGTAGGATGAAGTATCCTTCGGGCATATTCTCAAGAATAGTATAGCTGGATTGTGGGGTAGATCACTTCCCAACTTCCTGAGGAATTGCCACAATGATTTCCACAGTGGCTGTACATGATTATACTCTGAGTGGCAATGGATGACTGTTCCATTTACTCCACATCCTCACCAGCAAGAGATGTCACTTGTTTTATTGAACTTACCCATCATGATGGGTGTAAGATGAAATTTCAAAATAGTGTTGATTTATGTTTCCTTGATGGCGAAGCGTGTTCTACATTTCTTTAAGCATTTCTCAGTCATTTAAGTTATCATCTTAGAGTATTCTTTGTTTACACCTGTACCCCATTTTTAATTGGATGATTTATTTTCTTGATATCTAAGTTTTTGAGTTCTTTATGTATTTTAGATATAGTCCTCTATCAGGTATGCAATTTAATTTATTAAATAAATTTATTTATGTATTTTACATCCTGGCCACAGTTTTGCCTTCCTCCTCTCCTCCAAGTTCCTCTCTTATCCCCTCTCTGTTCCCACCCACAAATCTATTTCTCCTCAATTTCTGTTTAGGAAGGGCAGGTCTCTCATGATTGTCAGCAACATGGCATATGAAGTTGCAATAAGACAAAAGCACCTCCCCAAATATTAAGGCTGGAAAAGGCGACCCAGAATCAGGAGTATGGTCCCAAAAGTCTGTGAAAGACTCAGAGACAACCCCTACTACCACTGTTAGGAGTTCCACAAGAGGTACAAGCTACACAACTGTAACATATATGCAGAGTGCCTAGGTGAGTCCCATGAAGGCTCCCTGGTCATAGGTTCAGTCTCTGTGAGCCCTTATGATCCCAGGGTACTTGATTCTGTGAGTTTTCTGGTGGTGTCCTTGACCCTTCTGGCTCCAACAATCCTTTGTCCTCCTCTTCTGAAGGATTCACCAAACTCCACCTAATGTTTGGATATGGGTCTACATCTGTTTCCATTGGTTGCTGAATGACGTCTTTTGGATAACAATTGGGCTAGGCACCCATCTGGTCACAGCAGATGGCCAGTTCAGGCTACATATCTGCTATTGCTGGGAGTCTAAGTTGGGGTCATGCTTGTAGATTTCTGGGAGATTCCCTTGGGCCAGGTTTTTACCTGCCCCTGAAATGTGCCCCCTTTTAGTAGTCTCTTTCAGTACTCTTTCCCTCCACCTCCCACAACATGATCACTCATGTTCCAATTCCCACCTGCCCCCAGTCCACTCACGAAATGTCTTCTATTTCCCCTTGCCAAGGAAATGTGGGTGTCCCCACATGAATGTTTTTTGTTACTAGCCTTTCTGGGGCTGTGGGTTATAGCATGGTTATCCTTTAATTTACAGCTAATATCCACTTATGAGTGAGTACATACCATGTTTGTCTTTCTGGTCCAGGTTACCTCACTCAGGATGATTTTTTTCCTACTTCCATCAATTCCTCATGTCCTTGTTTTTAACAGCTGAGTAATACTTCATTGTGTAAATAAATGTACCACATTTTCTTTATCCATTCCTCAGTTGAGGGACATCTAAGTTGTTTCCATGTTCTGGCTATCACAAATAAAGTAGCTATGACATAGATGAGTGAAGTGTCCTTGTGGTATGATTGAGCATCCTTTTATATAGATGAGTCTTTTGGTAGGTTAACTCTCAGGTTTCTGAGAAACTGCTACACTAAATTCCAAAGTGGCTGTACAAGTTTGCACTCCCACCAGCAATGGAGGAGTGTTCCCTTTGATCCACATCTTCTCCAGCATGAGCTGTCACTTGTGATTTGATCTGAGCCATTCTGACAGTTGTAAGATGGGATCTCAGAGTTGTTTTGATTTGCATTTTCTTGGTCAATAGGGATGTTGAACATGTCTTTAAATATTTCTCAGCCAGTTGAGATTCTTCTGTTGAGAGTTCTCTGTTTGTGTATCCTAATTTTAAATTGGATTATTTGGTTTGTTGATAACTAGTTCCTTGAGTTCTTTATAGATTTTAGAAATCGGCCCTGTGTCAGATGAAGGGTTGATGAAGATCTTTTCCCATTCTGTAGCCTGCCATTTTTCCTATTGTATCCTTTGCCTTACAAAAACTTTTCAGTTTCATAAGGTCCCATTTATTAACTGTTGATCCTAGTGCCTGTGCTGTTGGTGTTCTGTTCAGGAAATTGTCTCCTGTGCCAATGTTTTCAAGATTATTTCCCACTTTCTCTTCTATCAGGTTCAATGTATCTGGATTTATGTTGAGGTCTATGACCCAGTTGGACTTGAGTTTTGTGCAGGGTGATAGATATGGATCTATTTGCATTCTTCTACATGCCAACATCCAGTTATGCAAGCACCATTTGTTGAAGATGCTTCCTTTTTTCCATTGTGTAATTTTGGTTGCTTTGTGGGAAATCAGGTATTCATAGTTGTGTGGATTCATGTCAGGGTCTTCTAATTGATCCCACTGATCCATCTGTCTTTTTATACCAATTCCATGCTGTTTTTATTACTATAGATCTATAGTAGAGCTTGAAATCAGGAATGGTGATACCTTTGGACATTATTTTATTATACAGAATTGTTTTAGCTCTCCTAGGTTTTTTTTTTTCCATATGAGGTTGAATATTGTGCTTTTGAGGTACATGAAGAATTGAGTTGAAATTTTGATGGGGATTTAATTGAATCTGTAGATTGCTTTTGGCAAGATTACCATTTTTACTATGTTGATCATACTAATCCATGAGCATGGGAGATCTTTCCATTTTCTGATATCTTCTCCAATTTCTGTCTTCACAGACTTAAAGTTCTTGTCATACAAGTCTTTCACTTATTTGGTTAGAATTACCCCAATAAATTTTATATTAATTGTGACTATTATAAAGGGTGTTGTTTCTCTGATTTCTGTCTCAGCCAGTTTATCATTTCTACTGATTTTTTTAAGTTAATCTTGTATCTAGCCACTGAAGATGTTCATCAGCTATAGGAGTTCCCTGGTAGAATTTTTGGGGTTACTTGTGTATTCTATCAATCATCTGCAAATAGCCAAAATTTGACTTCTTCATTTCTAATTTATATTCCCTTTATTGTCTTATTGCTCTAACTAGAACTTCCAATACTACATGCAACAGATAGGGAGAGAGTGGAAAGCCTTGCCTTGTTCCTGATTTTAATGGAATCACTCTGAATTTCTCTCCATTTAATTTGAAGTTGGCTGTCTGGTTGCTGTACATTGTTTTTATTGTGTTCATTGTGTTTAGGTATGTTCCTTGTATCCCTGATCTCTCCAAGGTGTTAGATTTTGTCTAAGGCTTTTCAGCATCTAATGAGATGACCATGTGTTTTTCTCTTTCAGTTTGTTTATATGGTGGATTACATTGAGATTTTTGTATGTTAAACCATTCAGTCATCTCTGGGATGAAGCCTACATAATTATGGTGCATGATCTTTTTCTTGTGTTCTTGGATTCAGTTTGCTAGTAGTTAATTGAGTATTTTTACATCAATGTTCATGAATAAATTTGGTCCATAATTCTCTTTCCTTATTGAATCTTTTCATGGTTTGGGTATCAGGGTAACTGTTGGCTCATACAAAGAATTTGCCAATGTTGCTGCTGTGGAATATCGTTCTGTATGCTATGAATGTGTGTTGCTCTGATTAGTTGATAAGTAAAGTTGTTTCGCCAATGGTGAGGCAGAATAAGGTTAGGCAGGACATTCCAACTAGAGAAAGAGAAAGGAGAAAGACAGATCAGAGGAGATGCTGCCAGCTACCACCATGAGAAATAAGATGTAAAGTACCAGTAAGCCACAAGCCATGTGTCAAAGTATAAATTTATAGGAATAGGTTAATTTAAGATGTAAGAGCTAGCTAGCAAAAAGCCTGAGCCACTGACCATGCAATTTCTAATTGATATAAGCCTCTGTGTGTTTACTTGGGTCTGAGCTGCTGCAGGACTGGGTAAGACACAGGAAAACTTACAGCTACATATGTTGTACCAACATAGGGCTCTCCAATTTCCATAAGGCATAGAAGAGTTTACAAAGGGCTTCTAAATACAAAATAATGGAGACAAAAACAGCTTTCTACTTCATGTCTCATGTAGGTTGAGATATAGAGATGCCAGAGTACAGAGACACTGTGGCATGTGAACTTGAGCTACAGTATGGCGAGTTCATGCATATGGGCTTGAGTGCAGCATGATGGATTCCTGCCACTGTACACAGTAGCATCTGCAAGCCACACAGCATGGTGGATATAGCTTTTGCTAGTACAAAGATATAATTCAGTTAGTTAGGTAATCTTCAGACACTTCAAAGACCTACAGAATTTAAAATGGCATTTAAAATGTTTTAAAAACTTGGACTT
The DNA here is from genome assembly GCF_949786415.1 of Peromyscus eremicus. Lineage (NCBI taxonomy): Eukaryota > Metazoa > Chordata > Mammalia > Rodentia > Cricetidae > Peromyscus > Peromyscus eremicus. Next base: position 50,753,859 of record NC_081433.1, on the reverse strand, counting down.
TCTGGACAGTGAGATACATCTGTTCCTGGCAGCACTAATTTACTTCAAAGAAAAAGGTAGTTGTGAAAGACATTCCATATGGAGTTTATCTTCTTGGCAAAAAATAGCCATTTGGGCAAGAAAATGTTCTTTCCTGGACTGCTTGACAAAATGTTGTATCAATTTGATGTGCAGGACCCATAGGAAGGTAACCACTGAACTTTGCAAGACAAGATGGTCCTTCAGGTTCCTGCTTCACAGAAGAAACTGCCAGACATTCTACAGGACATATAGAGAAGCAGCTGAGAGACTCTAGGCCTATAGGCAAAAGATGGATGTCCCAATGTTGCAGAGGAACTTTGGATGACTGTTCAGTTCAGGCAGCCAACTGTCTCCATCATTTCCAGAATTTTGGAAGTTGTTTACAATACATTTCCTATTTACTTAGGTAATATTATATCCTTCTGGAGTCTTTGATGTAGTTGAAGATTAAATAGTTATAATTTTCCTTAGTCATGATAAAAGATAAATTAGATATAAAACCTTAGACTCACAAATATAAGATAGATAGAATATTTTTTTTAATTTTGCCAAATACAAATAGACTAGATATTATAACTGTAATTCTTGCTTGATAACTGTTCTATTATATGTAATTTTACTATGTTAAAGTTAAAACCTTCCTTTTTGATTAGATAGAAAGGGGGAAGTGCTGTGGAATGTTGTTCTATATGCTGTCGATGTGTGTTTTCCTTCTAGTACCTTCTGTAGGGCTGGGTTTATAGCTGGATATTGTTTAAATTTGACTTTGTCCCCATCATGATCCTGATGCACTTGCTCATAGAATCCCTCCAGGATCATGATGGGGAAATGTGCAGAGATGACCAAACCAAACTAGTGGGGACTTATGAAAGTTGGATCAATGGCTGTGGAGCCTACATGAGAGTGGACTAGGCCCTCTGCATGGCAAGACAATTGTATAGCTTGATCTGCTTGGGGGGGCCCCCTGGTGGTGGAATCAGAATCCATCACTGGTGAATGAAGGGGCTTTTTGGAGCCCACTACCTATGCGACACCTCATGCAGCCTTAAGGCAGGAGGAAGGGCTTGGACTTGCCTCTACTGTATGTGCCTCCCCATGGGAGGCCTTGCCTTCTTGTGGAGGGAAGTAAGGAGTAGATTGGGGGGAGTCTGGGGGTGGGAGGAGGGAAGGGGGAATAAATAAATAAATTTGACTTTGTCATGAAATGTCTTGTTTTCTCCATTTATGGTGATTGACAGTTTTACTAAGTATAATAATCTAGGCCAGAATCTGTGGTCTCTAAGTGTCTGCAAGACATCAGTCCAAGCCCTTCTTGATTTTAGGGTCTCATTGAAAAGTCAGGTGTGATTCTCATAGGTCTGCCTTTATATGTTAGTTGGCCTTTTCCCCTTGACTGTTTTAATAGTCTTTCTTTGTTCTGTGTGCTTAGTGGTTTGATAAGGTTATTTTCTTTTCTGATGCAATCTATTTGGTGTTCTGTAAGCTTCTTGTACCTTTATTGGTATGTCTTTATTTATGTTAGAAAAATTTTCTTCTATGGTTTTATTAAATATATTCTCTGGATTTTTGAGCTGTGTTTCTTCTCCTTCTTCTATTCCTATTATTCTTATGTTTGTTATTTTCTTAGTGTCCCAGATTTCCTGGATATTTTGTGTTCGGAATTTTTTAGATTTAACATTTCCTTTGACTGATGAATCTATTTCTTTTATTGTGTTTTCAATGCCTGAGATTCTTTTTTCCATCTCTTATATACTGTTGGTGATGCTTGCAAATGTAATTCCTATTTGCTTACTCAGATTTTTCCATTTCCAGGATTCCCTCCATTTATATTTTCTTTATTCCTTCTACTTCCATTTTCAAATCTTGAATACTTTCCTTTTTTCTTGGCTTTCTTTTATGGATTTATTGATTTCTTCTGATTTTTTGTTTGCCTTTTCCTCAATTTCTTTAAAGGATTTTGTTCATATCCTCTTTATGAACCTCTATAATCTTCATAAAGTAATTTTTTAGGTCATTTTCTTGTGCTTCTGCTGTGGTAGATTGTTCAGGTCTTGCTGTTGTAGGCTAGCTGGACACTGCTGAAGCCATATTGCCTTTTCTATTATTGATTGTGTTCTTAAACTAGCATTTAAGCATCTGGATTTTGGGTAATTACAGGTCTAGATGTTGATTCCTTCACTTGCCTTTATTAGATGTGTTTTATTCCTTGCTTTCTCTTTCCTCTATGGTCTTCTGGCCTAAATGGTCAAGTGTCCTGGTGACTATAGTGTCTTAAAGTCCAGTATAGTGTCCCCTCTAAGGTTTTTGGGGCTAGGGGTTTCTTGATCAGACCTTGCATCTAGTAAAGTTGAAGGCTTCTCCTGAAGTTACAGACCACGATATGGCACCCAGGGGAGGGGTGCAGACTGGGGTCCCTAGATCTGGTCTAGCCTCTGGGGTCCCTAGGACCAGCCTGGCCTTCAGTACAGCTGCTGGCAATGGGGTTCCTAGATCCAGCCTGTGCTGCCAATAAAGTGAAAGTCTTCTTCTGAAGTTATAGATCAGAATATGGAGCCAGGTGTGGGAGTTTGGGGGGTCAGGTGAGGCTGAACAGTCTGGGGTTGTTGGACAGGCTTTAAAGCATTTTTATAGGCAGTGGGCAGTGTCTTACCTGGGGTTCCTAGGACCAACCTGGTCTCCCTTGAGGCTGCCGGGGTTATGGGCCCTAGTATGGAGCTCATGGGAGAGGTGTAGTCTAAGGTTATTGGGCATGATTTAAAGTGAGTTATCTAGTGGTGGGCAGTATCTTACCTGGGGGTCCTAGATCCTGTCTTGCCTCTGGTAAGCCACTTCTTCCAATATAGTAGACTGGGATATGGGGCAGAGGGGAGGAGGGTGCAGTCTCGGGTTGTTGGACAGGCTTAAAGGGGTTTAGCAGCAGCAATGGCTGGCATCTTTCCTGGGGTCCCTAGGACCACTCTGTCCTTGGGTATAGATGTTGGGCCTGTAGGCTCTAGTGTGAAGTCTCAGGTATGTAATTTATTAAAAAAAAAAAAAAAAGAAGAACCTTTTCCATTCTGTAGACTGCTGCCACTTTGTCCAAATCATGGTGTTCTTTGACCTGAAGAAGTTTCTCAGTTTCATGAGGTCTAATTAATTAAATGTTGGCCTTAGTGCCTGTGCTAATGGTGTTCTATCCAGAAAGTCTTCTCCTATGCCAATGTGCTTAAGGCTATCCCCCACTTTCCCATCTATCAGATTCACTGTATCTGCTTTGTGTTGAGGTTTTTAATCTATCTGGAGTTGAGTTTTGTGCAGGATGATAAGTATGGATGGATTTGTATTATTCTACCTGCAGATATCCAGTTTGACCAGCACCACTTGTTAGATATGTTGGCTTTTTCTAGTGTATAGTTCTGGCTTCTTTATCAAATACCTGATATCCGTAGGTGAGTATATTTATGTCTAGGTCTTAAATTTGATTTCACCCAACAACATATGTGTTTTTGTGCCACTACCATGCTGATTTTATTACTATACCTCCGTGGTACAATTTGATAATCAGGCATGTTATCAGGGATTTCTGGTAAAATATACTTCTAGTGTTGGGAGCTGACACTTAGGTGTAGCTAGAGTTTTCCTGCCTGGCCCACAGTCAGGACAAATCTCTCTCACCTGCCAGTCCCACAGCCGTCAGACCCAACCAAGTAAACACAGAGACTTATATTGGTTACAAACTGTATGGCCGTGGCAGGCTTCTTGCTAACTGTTCTTACAGCTTAAATTAATCCATTTCTATTAATCTATACCTTGGCACGTGGCTCGTGGCTTACCGGCATCTTCACATGCTGTCTGTCATCGTGGCGGCTGGCAGTGTCTCTCTGACTCAGCCTTCTACTTCCCAGCTTTATTCTCCTCCTTGTCCCGCCTACACTTCCTGCCTAGCCAATGGCCAATCAGTGTTTTATTTATTGACTAATTAGCAACACATTTGCCATACAGAACATCCCACAGCACTTAGGAATGGGGATGAGCTGTTGGGGGAAGTGAGGGGGCTCATAGGAGGAAGAAAAACAAGGTGTTCCACAAGGATCTGCTTAGTCTCCTGGGAACTAGAGGCAGAGAATGAGGAGAGGCCACAACTGGTAGTCTGATAGAGGGCTGAGAATGAGACCAGGGGCTTGGATATGTAGGAGAGGAGGGAGAGTGAAGATTTAAAGCTAAGCCACCTGCTCAGTTGGCCTGTTCACTTCTCTGACAAGCTTGGCTAGAAGCTTCCCAGAGAGTCCCTGTTTGATTCCAGGGCTTAGATAAAAAGATGAGTGAAGAGGGATGTTGGAGGAAAAAAAAACTGCATGATCACTTGAGGATGGAGGCATAGGGGGAGAGGAAGGCACATAGGTGGTCTGCTACAGAGCTGGGGTTGAGACTGGGAGACTGAAATTGGATGAGAGGAGGGAGAGGTGAAGATTTACAGTTAGCCAGCCTGCTACCTGACGGAACAGCCTGCACATTCCCAGGGAACGACTGCTGAAATTGGAGGCTGGGATAAAAGGAGTAATGGGGGAAGGAAGGTTGGAGGAAGTTTTCTGCTGATCTATTGGAGATGGGGACAGAGAGGTAGGGGAGGCTACGGAGCTGTGGATGAGACTGGAGGGTTACACTTAGAGGAGAGGAAGGAAAGATCGAGGTAGTGATCTGAAGTTAGTCTACCTGCTTCCCTGGCTGTGATTGGTATTAGTTATTATTAAAGGATAGAAAAATTCATCAGTGAATGTTCTGAATATTAGTCTTCTGATGTGAAAGTTTCATGAATGTTTATGGGTAGTCGCAGACTGATCTTCCTTCATGGGAAGAAATCACTTGAGTCTTCTATTCAAGTACCTTGGCAACATCACTCCACCCTACCACCATCACCACACAGTGGAAGTTTGGTTCACTGCATCATCAGTGTTAGTAACATCATTTAAAATAATCTTTGACAGTCCGAGTATTAAGAATAAAGGAAGATGTTAGAATAGCCTTTAAAGTGGGTGTCTGGTTTCACAGCAACTAATACTGTGCAGAGAAAGGAATACAACATCCTCATCTTTTTTTGTTTGTTTGGTTGGTTGGTTTTGTTTTTCGAGACAGGGTTTCTCTGTGCAGTTTTGGTGTCTGTCCTGGATCTCACTCTGTAGACCAGGCTGGCCTCAAACTCACAGAGATCCACTTGCCTCTGTCTCCCAAGAGCTGGAATTAAAGGTGTGTGCCACTGCCGCCCAGCGAAACATCCTCATCTTAACATCTCAAAAGACACAGTAACTACTTATGTAGACATAAAGTTATACTCCTAATATCATATACATTTCACATACTGGCTGTCGTAACTTACACTTTTAAGTTTTCTGATGGAGTGAAAGCATAACTATACAATCACTCTGTTTTTCACTCTCAGTTCAGGATATCATAAATTACACAACTACTCAACACCTAGTTAGAAAATAAGATTGGATTTAAAGCCTTTGCTCAACTATTGCTCATCATTCTATGTTAAAGGCAAGCTTATCTCATCTATGTTGCTTGGTAAATTGATGAATTAACTGCCTTCTTGGCTCACGATGTTTAAAAGCTATGATAGGTTCATCAAGATATAACTCCACCATAAGTCTAGAAGCAACAGTAAGTAGAAAGAAAATAAATACTAACACTGATAAGTGATATCTGAGAAAAAAATGAAGTGTACAATTGAAACATAAGAACTAAATTTTCTCAAATACATTAACATTTATCAAAGAGAAGAAAATTTGTCAAGTTAATCACAGATGATCTTATAACGCAAAGAATATATTTTCAATATAGAGCAAAACACTAGTTTAATATGATACATTGAAACAACCAAACAGATTTGTTGATCTATTTTTTAAGAATCAACTTCTAAAAACAAGTAGCATGTAAAATAATAATAACAGCCAAATATATTGTTTGTAAGTCATATGTGTAGATTGTAATATCAGTTAAAAGTTTTAAATATAACCTATTAAAATACACTGATTATAATGTTAGAAAAAGAAAATGTTGGGTCACATATTCACTGGGATCTTCTATCATAGCAATAACTCCATAATGGAACATTATAGTTGTTTCAATCAACTAATCTTATTTAAGGAAGAAATTAAACCAGGAAAAATTCCAAGGCTTTGCCATAGCATTGATAAAGTTAAAGCTGTATTTCCCAAATCTTCTATATGTGATATTTGTGATGCATCTCTTATGATTCTCACATATTCACACCAGCACTGTATGTTCTTTCTTTTAACATGCTTGTGATGCATGCTCATCTGAATGTTAATCAAAGCACTTCCAAAAATCCAGAAAATATTCCAGTATTGATGATGAATTTTGACAAACATAATAAATGTTGATCATAACATTTTTTTCACAGAGAAAGCCCTAGAAAAATGCCTATCACCAATAGTGTTATTTACAAACACTTTGGTGTTAAAAATACATATGAACATCTATGTTTCTTATGAGCTTATTGATTTTCCAACATGCCTCAACAGAGCAGAAATCTATTGCCTATTTTATCACATACTATTATATACATTACGCTATATTGTTGCTATAATTAACAAGGCAATTCCACGTAGTTTATCTGGTAATTAAAAGAGGTTTATTTCAGGGGTAACTTTCAACCAATAAAGGGTCAATTACAGGATCCAGGAGAGATGAGGTACATTCCAATGTAGTTCTCTGGGGAACTCTGACTTGGTCTGCAAACCCAGCCTCCAGAACCATAAGGAGCTGAGAGCAAACGCATACACATAAAGGGTCTCCTCTTTGCCACACCCCAGGGACAGGTCATAGGTAAGTGTGGCAGTTACTTGCTGCCACACTAGGGGCAGTGTTTCAACGTCAAAGCTGAAACAGCTACCCACTACACTATATAATATATATAATACATCTCTATATCACCAAAGAAGTTAACATTCATTAATTAAAACACTTTACCAACAATTTTCTTAATGCTGAAACTTATCCAAATCTTTTATATAGATAACAAAGATGGGCATACTGGTGTTCCTATGTTGTGTGATCCTAGATGTTGTATATTGCTATGTAAGGACAATGGAAAACTAATACTAATAAAAATGAAAGGAGGAAACAAGTTGCCCTTTCTACTTGTAAATCATGTATCGATTAGTTACATTTCCTGTTACTGTGATCAAATACCTGATAAAAGCATCTCAACTGTGGAAGAGTTTCTTTTGACTCACAGTTTGAGGGTGTAACCCATTATGGTGGGAAGTCAGGATGTCAGGGGCTTGAGGCAGCTGGTCACACCATATCTGAGGAAGTAGAAAAATGAATGCTGGCATTCATCTAGCTTGCTTTTTTTATTGTCTGATTACCACCCTCCATGGAATAATGCCACCCATATTTAGAAAGAGATTTCTCCCTCAGTGTAGACACTCCTGGACATACTCAGAAATTTGCTTCCTAGGCCCTCCTTTCAAGCTGACAATCAGTATTAATCATCACAGTGTGATTATCTTCATAGAAAGCTTAATGCATCAAACCATGGTACTACTTACTCCTGTCGACTCACTCACCAATATTAGCTGCAACCACTAGTGACGAACTGCCCTGAGTGGTACCATGAGACCAAAAGAGAGGAAAGCAACCAGAGGATGCAAAGTGGAGGGCAGCCTGGGATAGAGTAAGCACTGAAGTGAGCAGCAGAAATATGGATGAAGACCCTGAAGTTGAAACTGGGCCAGCAGACAAAATGAACCCACCACCATGACTGGCAGGTAAAGCTGCATGATATGTAATGGCCAGCAGTGTGTGGTAGAACTTGTACAGCATCCTATGGCACTCAAAGATGTTCAGGTATGTAGTTGGAGATTTTCTGTGTCCTGCCCAGCCCACCAGTCAGGACAAATCTCTCTCACCTGCAGTCCTACACCCAGTTATAAATAGTCATTCAGAGGCTTATATTAATTACAAACTGTATGGCCAAGGGCTTAAGTTTCTTGCTAGCTAGCTCTATCATCTTAAATTAACCCATTTCTATTAAGCTATGTTTTGCCACATGACAATGGCTTTACCAGTCTGCTGGAATGTTGCTTCTTGGGCGGTGGGCTGGCATCTCCTCAGACTCCACTTGTCTCCTCCTTTATTTCTCTTTGGATTTTCTGCCTGACTCCAAGCTGCCTTGCCATAGGCCAAAGCAGCTTATTTATTAACCAATGGGAACAATATACATTCACAGCATACAGAAAGACATCCCACAGCACAGGTAGGTAGGGTTTTTACACCCCTTCAGAGCTTGACTCCAAGAAAGCCCTGCAAGATGCTAACCTGTAAATTATTTTGAATGGTTGATTGTCTGTATTAGTCATGACTTGCACATTCATTGGGATGAACATGACTTGCAGTCCCTACACAGTGTCCCCATTTGTTTTGTTTGCTTCATTTTACATGGTCAGTTGTCTTCGTTTGCAGTTGTATTTTTTTACTTCTGTTCCCAAGGCAGTCGCAGGTCCCCCAACTCACCAGCAGCCCTAATGCTGACTTGCAGTAGCAGACACTTGTTCACTTCTGTCCTCTATAAGATTCCAAGACACCAACACTAGGGTGCTCATTGGGGGAAATGCAGTTTATAGATTATTTTAAAGCTAAATAGATCAATATTTGAGTAGTGACATAGGAATGAATGATGCAAGAGGAGGGAAAATATTATTGATAAGGGGCACATAGGACTATAGATATGAGAGGTAATAGACTGTTGATTTATAGAAGGAAGAAACACTAATTAAATTTTTTCTGGCAAGATGCAAGTTAAAACAATCACATAACGAAGAACAAAATTGGCTACTTTTATTTCTTCTTTTGAGAACCTTTAGTTTAGATCCATAGTCTAGTTTTTTGATTTGGTTGTTGTTTGTTTTGTTTTTTCTCGTGACTCTCTGTTTTTTGAGCTCTTAATCCTCAGTTGGATATATAATTGGCAAGATGTTCCCTGCTCTGTGAGTATCCTCTTCACTCCATTGATTGCTTCCTTTGCAGTGCAGAAGCTCCTTAGTTTAATGAGGTTCCATTTGTCAATTGTTGGCCTTAATTCCTGAGCAAATGGAGTCCTATTCAAAAGCCCTTTCCTATACTTATACTTTGTAGGGGTCTTCATTGTGCATTATGATACAAATGTGAATTAGGTTTCTACAGGAGATGATTCAGAAGAGGTCAACGTGCAACTTGGAAACATGATAGTCTAAAAGAACTGAATAATCCAAGCTAATGGCTAACCACTACTACAAAAGAACTTCCTAAGATCATAAAAAGTGTGTGGTGAGATGGCTGAACAAGGAAAAACATTTACAATAGCTGAGATTTCAAGTGGTTCACTAGGAGAGACAAGGAACTTTCCACATCAAATTTTAAAGGACTAGAAACCTGAGATAAATTTTAAAAGCTTATACACAGACTATTAAAGAGACTAAAGGATTATTAAGTTTGGGGATATTTTCCAACCTTCCAACATTACGCTACTAAACTAAATGAAGCCCTTTCTATAGCAAAAGTTCTGTCTATCTTTTAGTTGTCTAGACGTTCATATATGACAGCTGTTGCCTTTATTTGTGTCCGTCAAAATGTATGCAGCATGCTGAGAGTGAAGGTGAATCACTGCAAAAGAACAAGGTAAAGGTAAATAGCCGTAAGATCCAATAAAGACTGAATCTCTTTCTGACCCCTGAAAACCAAGTCTGAACACTAAGAAAGAGATGGAAGGTGATGGAAGGGAGCACTGCATTGCAGTTCTTGGTCGGCATTCCAAAGCTCCGTATGATCATGGTCTACAAACGAGAAAGGCAGAATCATGATCAGGCCTTGTGAGACTGAAGTAAGGGTCATTGAAAAAAAAAAAAAAATTTAGTCAGCTTTCCCAAAATGGATGCTTTGTTTCCTCAAGGAATATGAATGTGTAAGAGGCTTGGCGTTATTGCTATTGGTGGCAAGATGGACATTAAAAGGTAACTGTAGTTCTTTGAACCTTAGTAAGTGGAGTCTACGAATTGCCCTATCTTGGCTGGTATGGCCAACTGTAGGACTGTCACACTCAATGAACAAGAATGTTGTCTGCTTAGATGTTTAGCTTCTTCTATAGTGTGTTTTCTGGAAGATTATAACAGAGATACTAGCTTCCTAATGCTTCTCTAAAAAATCACAACATTGGTGGTATAAAACAATTCAGTTTCTATAGGTAGGAAGTCTAAAAGGATTGTCCCAGGCAATCATGGCATTTTTAGTGGTAGATATCAACAGAGGCTCTTGAGAGGAATTGATTTCTTTGCTTTAGCTCACTTCTAGCTTCATTTCTTGCATTCTTTGTCTCATTGACCATTCCTCCATCTTCAAACCCATCATCATAGCTTCTTAAAATATCTTTTTTTTTGTTGTCACAATGCCTCCTCTTCCTCTGACCAAATGTATTGTTGCTTCCTTATTGTAGGGATTGCATTTAAGGAACACAGAATATCACAACATAACCATAATTTTCAAAAAAATATAATTTTTTGAGATTATAATACCATTACATCATTTCATTTTTATGTTATTTTCCTTCCAAATCCTCCCATGTGCTATCCTTGCTCTTTTTTCAAATTAATGTCTTTCTCCTTTTAATTGTGCTCTCTCTCTCTCTCTCTCTATGTCTCTCTGTCTCTCTCTCTTTGTCTCTGTCTGTCTCTCTCTGTCTGTCTCTGTCTCTCTGTCTCTCTGTCTCTCTCTGTCTCTCTCTGTCTCTCTCTGTCTCTCTGTCTCTCTGTCTCTCTGTCTCTCTTTCTCTCTCTCTCTCTCTCTCTCTCTCTCTCTCTCTCTCTCTCACACACACACACACACACACACACACACAATTATTTTCTTTGTTATGGTGGTTTAAGACAAGGTTTCTGTGTGTAACCACCTTGGCTATCCTGGAACTCACTTTGTAGACCAAGATGTCCTTATACTCATAGAGATCCACCTGTCTCTGCCTCTGCCTCTGCCTCTGCCTCTGCCTCTGCCTCTGCCTCTGCCTCTGCCTCTGCCTCTGCCTCTGCCTCTGCCTCTGCCTCTGCCTCTGCCTCTGCCTCCCGAGTGCTGAGATTAAAGGCATTTGGCACCATACCCAGCAATATTTCTAAATACATAAATACATCCTCCTCAGTCTGCATAATGTTACTTGTATGTGTGTTTTCATGATTGACTGTTTGGTATTTAATAACCAGTTGGTGTGCTCTCCCCTGTGGGAAGACTGTTTCTCCTACTCTCAGGATTCATTAGTTGCCTATCATTCTTTATGTAAGATTAAGGCCTTGTGAGTTCACGCACACACACACACACACACACACACACACACACACACACACACACACACCTCTAGCAGTTCTATTGGTGTCATCTTTGTTTAGGTCATATTTAGGCAGTCCTGTTGGTGAGACTTTATGAGTGTGGCTTCTGATGTTTCTAGGAAACACAATGTCACAGCAAACTCCCTGTTCCTCTGGCTCTTCCAATCCTTCTGCTTCTTTCTTCCACAATGATCCCTGAGCTCTAGGTACAGAGATGTATCAGTTGAAACTGGGCGACAACCCTGCATTTTGATTGGTTGGGGTTTTCTGTAATGGCCTCCACCTGTTGCAAAGAGAATTTTCATTGATAAGAGGTGAGGACTATGCTTATCAGTGTATATGAGGACAAATATTTAGAATGTAGTTAGGGATTGTGCTAAAGTTTAGTAATGTAGTGGTTCTAGCTTTTCCTCCAAGATATGTGACTTTAATAGCCCTGGGTAGTTGGCTAGGTTTCCAGGACCAGGCATAATTTCCCTCTTGTTCAGTGGGTCTCAAGTCCTATTAGAGAGCAGTTGGTTTCCAGCAAGGTATTTCTGTTACTGCTGCATCCATAAGGTTAAAGTAACCTTAATTTAACCAGCCCTGTATGGGTTCTTTTACTCTAAAAGGTAACATTCACAGTACCAAGTATTGGGGTTCTGGAATCTTTGACATCCACTCAGTCTGCCTGAGTGACACAAAGCTTCCAACTTGCCTTTATCCCTTTACATTCCACTCTTCAGTTTTCCTTTTTTTATGGTTCAGGCTTTTACATTTCAAGCCACTAAAGTAGCAGTTCCCAACCTATAGTTCTAAATACTTTGGGGGGGTCTAAAGACCCTTTCACAGGGGTTGCTTAAAAACATCAGAAAACACAGATATTTACACTACAATTCATAATAATGAAAATTGCAGTTATGAATTAGCAATGAAAATAATTTTGTTGGGCGTCACCACATGAGGAACTGTATTAAAAGGTCGCAGCATTAGGAAGGTTGAGAACTCCTACACTAAGAAGAGATTCTACCATTATACTGTACAAGGACCGTTTTACTGAACAAGAACATTGTTACTGTAGAAGATATCTAAGGATATCTACGTCGTGGTGCATGACTTGTATCTTCAACATGGGAGGACTTTTCACCTTTGCCATGTGTCAAAACACAATTCTGAAAATGGCTACTACACTGATGATTTTCAACTTGTAGACGCGAATCAGCCTATCTCATGGGAAAACTTAGCTCCACATTTGTTTCCTCACTGTCAGTTGATTCCAAAGAGTCTGCATATAGTCATGAGCACAAGGAAGAGGCTAGGGCAGTGTGCATGAAGGCTTGGCTATCTGTTCCAGGAGTTTTCTCCTGCCCACTCTTCCTACTCAGCTCAATCTTAAATACACAATTGAGATCTCATTATGGATTACCATTACCCTACTTTGATATTGGTAGATCAGACAGAACCCAAACAGTAGTGGGTAAATCCATGTCTATTGTTACTTAGTGTTCAGAGGGAAAAAAAATCATTTTCTTTCAGGACAGTTCAATGGGTTTATAATCCTCTATTAGAGCTGTTATAAGGGCAGGTGAGATGACCTAGCTGGTAATGTGTTTGTCAGATTCTCAGCACCTACATAAAAGCTAGGCTTGGGAGGACAAGTTTGTAATTCCAGAATGAGGAGTTGGAGACAGGCAGCAACCTGGAGCTCATTGGTCAGGCAGTCTAGCCAAATTGATGACTCTCAGGTTCAGAAAGAGACTCTGTCTAACAAAATAAAGTGTAGAGCTACTGAAGAAGATATCCAACATCAGCCTATAGCCTCCATATACATGTGAAAACATGCACAGGCACCTGAAAACATGAACATGAATGTTTACATACCTTCATATGCAGGGATAAGGGTTAGCTAGACTTGGTAGGAGGTCTCTATAAAGAGCAGTCTCAGGTTGCAGTCACTGGGAAGAGGAAGCTGAGGTTAAAGTTCTACTACACAGGGCCAACATTTGCACTAGGACCAAACGAAGACTTTGCCAGCCCCCTGAGCTTCATCCCTGGGAAAAGGCTTCGCTACTCCCATTATAACCTTGACATGGCTATTCCCGTGTCTACAATACATATTCATTCAATACTTCATCTACTCAATACATATTCAGTTCGTGCTTTCTTGGCTTCCCCACGCAGGAAGGCTTCTCATGAGCTATAGGCTGCACTTTTTTTTCTTTTAGCACAGCAGATTCCATACATCAAACTCTGGATCTGTTGGAAGATTTTTTATGGTAGATTTTAATCAACACTGGCCAACATCCATGTTGACTTCTCTTTAGACCATAATAACATTTCTTTGTGCAGAATGTCTTACCTTCAAAACCAAGAAACTCCTAAGAGACAGACTGTGTGTGTGTGTGTGTGTGTGTGTGTGTGTGTGTGTGTGTGTGTGTGTTAAATGTGGTAATTTCTTCCTTTTATATAGTATCTTGGAATGAGTCTGTTCCTTGAAACCTTCCAAATCTCACTAAGAAGGCAGGTCCCTTCTAATCTTTGGTGATCTGGTCTCCAGTATACTAACCAGTATTCAACCTAGGTGGCTCCAGCCCATATTTCTTGGTCTCAGGATCCCAAATTTTTAAAATAGCATTGTCTTGGATAGAGACAGTCTCACTGCTCTCTAACTCATTCTAATCTTATCTTAGTTGCTCTGTTGTACCTGTAACAATAATACCAAAAAGTATTGTCCCCCTTTATGCAGCCAAACAGAGCTTCTCATGCTCACATGCTCACATGTAGGGGTTTTTGCTTTCTACTGGCTCCAGTGTCGTGCTAATCTTAGGCAAGCATCAACACAATGTACGCACAAAGAAAACACTTTTGTGCTGGTGGTTAAATTTGTTCCTCCCTAGATTTCAATCGTTACACCTGTGGGGACATTCCTTTCCAGGGGTGTATTTCTCTCACTAGTTCTAGTAGGGTCTTCAACAAAAAGTAGTTGCTAGCAATTTCCCTTCTCCCTTACTCTGTTTATATATTGGATTTTTTTTTCAAGAAAAGCCATGAGTGAGTCAGTCCCAGAACCTCATCATGCTTCCTGCCTTCTTGAATCATTGCCATATATCAGTCCACTTCTAAAAAGATGGCAAGGCTTTATACACACACACACACACACACACACACACACACACATATATATATATATATATATGTTTGTGACTTGTTGAAAAAAATCATCAGGGAGTACAATGTAGAAGGAGCCAAAGGAGGTTTAAGAGTCAGTGGACAAGAAAGGAGAACTGCTCCCGATGAAGGAGAGTGGAAAGGAAGAGAGGATTCTTAAGGTGTTTACATTATTGTGCCTTTCTAAACTAAATCTGTGTTTAATACATACCCTTGTATGTACAATAGGTAGCCCGAGGTCCTCCTACCTCAGTGTCTCAAGTGCCAGGTTACAGGTTTGTACCACCCCAGCTCTATGTCAGTTTAGAGAAGCTCAATACAGTCCTTGAGCCTCACATCTCATAGAAATGAATACCATTTCCATACTCGGTGATACAGAAAAACTCATGAAAAGTGTGGCCACTTCATAAGCTTGAAGATGGGGGTACACTGCCATCCACTAATTAAGTCACACTTAAAGAGATTTGAGAAGCCCACATTGATGGTTACCACGTTCAGCAACTTACCAAAAGCCCTTAGTGAAAACCATACAGCTACAGAGTTGCTTTGTGTATGTTCTTTTGAAAATGCAGGTTTCTCATGAGGAATTCTGTTCACAGGTCCCTTGATGTTATATTCTGGTCCTGCAGCTGCGTAGTCAAACTGCATCCCCCCCCCTGCTTACTATTAAGCAATATTCTTTTTGAAAAGCAGATGTGTCAGAAAGGAATGAAAACCATCTCCTCTATTCAGAGTTACATTTATAAGAGATACGTAATCAGCGTTATCTTCAGAATCCACCCCTCTGCGGGAAGTTTTCACTTCTTAGGCAGTTGGGAAGAAAAGTAAAACGGCTGCTTTCTCACGGAGCGGCCATTTTCTGTGCCTCTCTCACGTCTCTCACCCCAGTCTCTATTAAGCTGGAACCGTTCATCTATGCAAGTGTAACCATGCGGAGCATAAAAGGCCATCAAATAGGCTACAATTATGAAATATGTTATCACAAAGCAGCAATGAATTCTCCCTCTCTCCTTGTCATTTTGCCTGTATTTTGCAAAATTGGGATGGATAGCATGAGGAGCCTAGAATTCAGGCTCTACTCACTTCTGTAACACTTTGTCCCCAGATGCTCTACCTCCCCAAATATTCGTTCCCCTTCCGTTTTAGCTGAGCCTTGCTATAATTAGTGGACTGTTAGTGAAGATTGGGCATGGATTTTCAGGTGTTAACTTAAAATGTCTTTTCGCACTGTTGTTTGAAGAGTCATTACCTGATCATAATGCAACACATGCCATCAATTTCCTTCCTTGAATACTCCTGTCAATCACTTATGCCCACACCCATAAGTGGAACTAATCTTCTGAATAATAAGCAATACTTTACTTGCCTTTCTTGTTATCCCCCAAAATGTCTGTTCTCCTTAGACTGTGAATCATGGAATTGTATGTAGCAAAAGCAGAAGCAAACTGAACTGTCCTTCACCACTTTTCCATTCCCTCACCCAGCCAAGTTCCATCCACTTCTTCTGTCTCTCTTACGATTTCACCTCTACTGTGATTCCAGCCATCTGGTCTCCACATTGTGACTTCAAATGCTTCTATGCAGACCCCAGAATGCACTTATCCTCAGAAAGCCACTTAAACTTACCTATCCTGTGTCAAGACAACCTTTAAGCAAAGCCCTAGATGAAGTTAGTATAATAAATGAGTATCTGCTGTGCTTTTTTTTTCTCTAAAGGTGGTGTTTTAGGCTTTTTGTGTTACTGTAACAAGAGGCTAAGGATTGGACTGTTTATAAAGAAAATAAATTTATTTTCATGGTTCTGGAGGCTGCCAGTATCAGGTCCTCTCTGTGCTTTTGTGAGAGCCAAAGTTACATGTTAAGTTTTAAATACTATGCTAAGAGATCCATGAAACAAAAATGTCTCTGATCTGCAAACCCCTTGCCCCAGGACAGATAGTTCCTGAAAGCCTGGAGACTATTGTTTATGGATGATAACAAGCCACATGTTTTTCATTCCCCTAAACATTTGTTTGACCCATCTGCACTGATGTGTTTCATCACATATGGGCGGGAGGTTCACAGAATGGAGGATGTCTGCTTGGTCTTGACTGAACTTGATGGGAAATGCAATCAATTATGGGTTTTAGCTGCTAGAAATTGTGATTCTGGACCATTTTTCCAGGAACCCAGGTATGGACCTGGCCACAGTCCATCTACCTGGCCAATATTTAATTAAAGCTTGCTTTAAATTTGGCTTTAAACTGTGGTAGTGGTCTTACTCTTGATTGGTTTGATTAACACCTTCAGAATGACAGGGCATCTTCTCAAAGAAACACTTCATCATAGCATGGCAGTAGAAGGAAGGACAACAGAAACTTCCTGCCACCTCTACTACTAGGGGATGAATAAGTTTCCTCCTCTCCACTAAAACTGGCAATTCCTCTGTGACACTGTTTGTCACAGGAATCACGATAGTTTGTGCTTACTCTTGTGTGTATACGTGTACTTTTTCCTTTTGAATTTCCTATTTTACTTTCTTTTTCTTCTATTGAAAATAGATTTGTTTTAATACAGCATGTTCTATTCATGGTTTCCCCTCTCCCAACTTCTCTTTGATCCTTCCTACCCCCCCCAACTGAATCCCCCTCCCTTTCTGCCTCTATTGATAAAACAGGCAGGTATCTAAAGAATTATAATAAAATAAGATAAAACAAAAAACAAATTGGAATAGGACAAAACAAGTGAACAGGAGAAAAAGAGCCAAAGGAAAAGTTCAAGAAATATAAATAGAGACAGAGACACACAAGTTTACCCACACTGGAATCCCAGGAAAGCCCAAAACTACAAGCCAGTATACACACACACACACACACACACACACACACACACACACACACACACACTGAACTTGTAAGAAAGCACAAAAAGTTAATTAAAAAGAAAATAAAAATAAACAAAAAATTAAAAATAAATAAATATATGTCTAGACACAACATTATGAGACAAAGAACATCCAAAGATACCATTGAGCTCTTTTTGTTTTGGCCATCTCATGCTGGCATGGGACCTGCCTTTAAGAGTGGTTTGTATATCCAGTGAGACTCCCTTAGAGAAAACTAATTTTCCCTTTCAGAGTGGTTGCCAACTGGAGAAAGTTTCTGACTTAGGGATGGGGCCTTGTGTCCATATCTCCTCTCTGTGCTGGGACCCTATCTGGTACAGACCCATGAAGGCTCTGTGCATGCTTCCATAGTCTCTGAGAGTTCATATGTACATTGGCCCAGTTGTGTTTAGAGGGCCTTATTTCCTTGGTGTCTTCCATCCCCTCTGGCTGAGTATTCCAAAGTCTCTTACTCTCTGCACATTGCTCAGTTATGGGCTTCTATATTTGTTCCCATATACTGCAGGAGGAAACTTCTCTGGTGATACTTGAGCATGATATCTGTAAGTACAGCAGGATGTCCTTAGGAGTCACTTTATTGCTATGTTCCTTTAGTAGAACAATAGGATTTGGTTTTTTCCTGAGTCCCCAGTCTATCTAGTCTCAGGTTCTTGGCCACCTGATCAGGGTCTTAGATGGGTTCTATCTCATGGAGTGGGCTTTAAATACATTCAGATATTGGTTGGTTACCCCCGCAAGCTTTGTGCCACTATAGCACGAGCTCATCCTGTAGATAGATAATCATTGTAGATGAAAGGGTTTATAACTGGGTTGATATTCACCTGTCTTTCTTACTAGCATGAGGAGTACCTTCCTGTACTATGAACACTAGTCTACAAGAGTGAAAGCTCTAAGTAGACACTAACTAGCTTGACTTATCCATGTTCAATGAGGTATGTAGGTGTTGTCTTCAGCAATAGGGACTTAACATAACTTTGTGGACTGTAGCCAACAGCCTTGATTGTTTCAGGGTTCCCATAAGGACCTTTTGGCCAACAATGTAGTTAAATGTTACCCATCTTGGTACTGAAAGCTTTTTTTAGTGATGTAAGACACTCAAGGAGGGCTCCATCTCTCCTCTTATTTCATGTAAATAGGCTTCATATATGTATATACTTTAGGAAGCTTCTACTGTATTAGGTTTCCATTTAACCCCTCAAATAGCCCTTAGTTTTAGCTGTCCCTACCAATATTCCCTTCCTAGTCTTCCTTCCCTCCCTGTCCCCATTTGATCCTCTCATTCCTTCACCCCTCTCCCCTGTCTCTGTCCATGCATAACTACCAATTCTATTTCCTCTTTCTAGGGAGATCCATTATTCCTCCCTAGTCCCTTACTCTGTACCCAGTCTTTGTGGTTATATGGATTATAGCTGGCTTGTGGAATATTTAACAGCTAACATCCACCTATAAGTGAATACATACTATATTTGTCTTTTTGAGTTTGGGTTACCTTACTTAGGATGATTTTTTTCTAGCTCCATTCATTTACTCATGAATTTTATGATTTTGTGTTTTTAACACCTGAGTAAAATTTCATTGTGTAAATGCACCATTTTTTTATCCATTCATCTATTAACAGACATCTAGGCTGTTTCCAATTTCTAGTGACTATGAATAGAGCAACAATAAACATGGTTAGGTAAATGTCTCCATGGTAGGATGGACATCCTTTGAATATATGCCCAAGAGAGAAATAACTAGATCTTAAGGTAGATAAATTCACATCTGTTTAACAAACTATCACAGTGACTTGTCCTACAACCCTAGCAGTGTATTCCTCATTTGTCAGGCACAATCATTCCGGTGGACTAATAGAAAGATGACTTCTCCCCACATTATATAATTCTGGTGAGAAAAATAAGTCACACAGTCAACTCTTTGTTCAATGGTCTGATAAAAACTTACAAGTCTGTTCTTTACCATTATCTTAATGGCAGGACAATTTGGCCAAATGAGGTATTTATGCAAAAAACCAAAATCATAAATGGGACTTTCACAGGTAGGCTCAAGGACAGAATTGCAGCATTTGTTGAATCAAAGCCCCTTTGAGACCAAAAGAACAGAGTGCCCTGAAAGCACCCCACCTGTAGATAACAGGAAGGCTGATAACACTTTCATCTTGATTTATGATAGAAAATTTTAGCTTAGGAGACTAACTGTTTATGTTTTACTCCTGAGATTTGTGTGATTAACAGATAGACGTTATTAACAGATTGACCAGCTCCAGAGAGAGGAAATTTTCACACAGTCACCATGGCAATGAAAGCTACAGACAGCCAGAGAGTCTGGAAGGTGTCAGGCTCCAGATTTTGTACACAATAGGTGTAGGTCGTCTCTTTGTCTAACCACTTAGGGTAAAAGATGTGTTTTTCAGATCTGGAAGGTTCTTTACAGCCAGTTAACATTTGGCATGTTTGCTGATGTGAATCAAATGGTACACTTACTCTCCACCCCAACCCGAGGTTTACCTGGGTTGCCATGTTATACTGATGCAGGCTTCCTTGGCACAGCTGCATCCCAGAGCCTGGGAAAAGAAACAGTGTCTGCTGCATTTTGCCTTTTTTGAATATTATTAATCACAAAATTTTAGCTTTAGTCATACTTAAGGAATAGTACACGAATTTCCTTTCCCCTTCTTAGATTTCTTTATTGGTTTAGTTTCTCCCTTTTGTGACTCAATTCCCTTTAAGAGTTAGCAGAACTTCTTACAGTCACACCTGCCACCAGCCATAAAAAATAGCTGACAAGCGACAAGCTATTGCTTTGTATTACTCTCTCTCTCTCTTTTTTTGTGGTTTTTTGAGACCGAGTTTCTCTGTGTAGTTTTGGTGCCTGTTCTGGATCTTGCTTATGGATTACCCAGGGGTCTGGGATTTCACTACATCTGGCATGGGATATCCAAGGGGAAAAAAATCTACGTACACTATGCTGTTATGTCTGTTAACTTTATTCCTCTAAAACAAAACTCTTTCAACACAGCTACAGCTCTGTCGGGCACTCAGGGCAAGAATAAATCTAGATATACCAAGCTCTTTGTCCATCTACTTTATTTCTCTGGGATGAAATCCTGTCTATATAGCTTCAGTTCTATCCTGACACTCAGTTCCTCTTTGTCTCCTCATTTACTGTTCCCTCAAAGTCCTGCTAACAACTAAGCTCTTATGTTTCCAGCCTTATCTTCGTCCTCTTTTTCTTCATTCTCCATCTCTACTTGCTCTATACTCTTGCCTCAAGAGTTCTGCCTTACCATCTACATTACCTCTGTGTTCTTCTCTTCTCCCTGGTCATGCTATTCTCTCTGCCCTACAGAAGATGCCTGTGCCTTCTCTCCCTGGCCAAGAGGTTCTCTGCCTCCTCAGGAATGTTGCTCTATCTTCCACCTTGATATGTAAAATCCTCTTTTGTTCTTAGTAAATTGCTCTAGAGAGCCCCTAGGCCTCAAGGCAAGAGGATGGTCTCAACTTCATTAGCACAAGAAACAAAGCTATGTGTCTCCCACCAGCTTGTCTTTGCCTACTTGACCTTATCTAAGTATAGGTTCCAGCAGGGAAGTTAGTTACCTAGAAGTTCAGCAGGTCTGAGGAGCTGAACTGTTTGCCAATTGGTCTGAGGATATTTGGGCACGCAAGAATTTCATAACAGAAGACGGCTGAAATATTAAAGCTGGATAACACCAAATATTCATAATAAATGACTTGCCTTTTGACAGACCCTTGGCCAGTCAAAGTATACTTTTAATACACAGCTGAATCTCTATAATATATTCTTGTGGCCCACCCACAACACTCATGCTATAGACCAGGCTGGCCTCGAACTCACAGAGATCCGCCTGACTCTGCATTCCCAGTGCTGGTATTAAAGGTGTGCACCATAGTTGCCAGGCATGTATTACTCTTATCTGCTCTATGACCCTGAGGGGGAAAAAAGCCTTGCAACCTTGCTATTGCCAAAGAATTGCTGTTGTAGGTAGGTGTATATAAACTGGAAACATTTGAAACTAGAGACATAACAATAAAGAGAATTGACTGGAATAGTATACATGTGAGTTCTTCAATACCCCTCAGATTAGAAATATCCTAAATTCCTTTTGCTTCCCTGCAGCTTCTGACCTGATCCAGGAGGTGGCCTTACAGAGCTAGACTTCAAGGTCACCGATATATTACAGGGAGTAGGGATCTCCCCACATCCATTCACACCATGCCAGATACCAGAGAAAGATAACAGCAGCAAACACATAAAGGCACAGCAGAAGCAAAAGACAGCCCAGGGTCTGTGGTCTCGGGCCTTTTCTATCCGAGATTCACCCATCAGGAAGTTGCATCCTGGTGGGCTGACACCTTGAACTTTAATTGCCGCCTGCTGCTCCTCAGTCATGGCCACTGGCTTTTTTATGTATTTTTCTATTAGCTGGGATGCACTGTTTCAGGTAGGAAGAATTAACTGACACTAAACTTAGTTCATTTACCTATATTCACTTTTTTTTGTTTGTATCTACTTTTAAATTTAAATTTTGCATTATATTTGAATTTTAGAAAGTGTATTAATATGTATTTTTTATAGTTACATCTATAATTATATATTAGGCTCACTCAGTTTCCTGACTTGTAGATTATTGGTGCCAATCAAAAATTTTCTTTCCAAGTACTTTATGTTATGATTCTACTTCTTTTAGAATGGAACTTGTGGGTTCATGGAGTGCCTCAGTGGATGATAGTGCTTGTCACACAAACCTGACAATTGGAGTTCAATCATAAGACCTTACATAAAGATGGAAACATAGAACCAATTCCAGGATGTTATGTAGACTTACACACACACACAAAGACAAGCACATGTCCCCTACACACATCATATATATATGTTTTATATATATATATATATATATATAACATCATATATATAATATATATTATATATTATATATATAATAGTAATAAAATAAAAATTAAAACAGCAGTTGTACATATGCTGAATGAGTAACATTATCCACATGTAGCTCATAGACATATTTTTAAAGTACTTTTTTACTTGTTTTTTATAATTTTACCTGAGTAGTTTTGGGTCCTGTTTAAGTACTCTGTTATTATTGACTGTTTCTTTTTAATTTTAGTGTCTTGCCTTAGCTATACTTGCTCACTGAATTTTTATTTGAAAAAGGAATACTGATGTTTCAGGTAAAACTCAAAAGGAGATAAACTATTCCTGCTAATTATTATTATTATTATTATTATTATTTGATAGCTTGTAGTAGTATATAAAACATAACAAGGACTTGCCAATGCTCTTCTTTTGGTTGTACTCTAAAACTTTAAAGAATCATAAAACATGAATAAAGCAAGCTGGTAGCTCATCTGGAAGCTTCATCTACACTGGCTAGCCTTCCCAGTGCTGGAAGGTTTCATGTACAGTGCTGGGATAAAAATGTAATCTTATCCACCAGTGAACCCTGCAGACCCTTGGTCTGACAAGATATGCTCACTGGTGCAATAGTGGCATTAATGTTGTTGGAGTAACCAACCACCTTCCCACTGTGCCTAAGATCCTCCATAAGGTAGGACTGGCATAACGGACCCATAACTGACCCTGTTAAAATAGCCAAGAACCTGTGGCAAGGTGGGTCATAGGCCCTAGAAGAGAAGTTACTGCCATTATTCTGTCAAATGGACATAGCATTAAAGTAATTACTGGCAACATGTGGCTATACCCATAGATCAGTTCTTCTCTGAACCCTTATCAGAGAAGCATCTTCTTTTAATAAGAACTTAGCATAGACTCCTATCTTGTCAATGTGCAGTGAACAAGCAAGTGTGGGATACTCAGCCCTAAATGAGAAATGCAAACCACATCCACCACCATCCCTCAGGGTTCAGAAGTCTTCACAGAAAACCGGTAGAAATTTTTTAAAATTCAGAGATGGTGGATGACTTCAAAGAAACAGAGTTTTCCAGACTCAGCAGGGCAGTTGCATGGATTAACTCACAGCAATTGCAGCAGCAGGCACAAGATATGCATAAGCTCAATCCATACTAAATCCCAGCGTGGAAGTTGGTGGTAGCAGTAAATCCCACTACTAGATGAGGAGATATAGGTATTTGTTAGCTTCTGGGAAAAGGAAAGTCAAGTTTCTCTAATTGTGTCAACCCCAGCAGGTCTACCATAGCCCATGAGCATGCCTCAAACCCAAGAACAGTTGAACAACAGGAATTCGACTTTGTGGATGAAAGGGGATGAGCAGGGAGAAGGAGGAGGAAGAGGAGGAGGCAGTAGTATTTCAAATTCTTGTGGATAAGGAATTGAGAATTGAGTGGGTTAGAAAGTGAAGGTAGATCTGGGAGGAGTTGGAGGAAAGGGAGTAAATATGATAAAAATGCATATGAAATTATCAAAAGAGCAATACAATAAAGGCACCCAGCTAAGAAATCCGGTGCAACTTTAGAACCCATCTTATTCAAGAGTTTTTCTTTAAGGGTTCCTGTTATATCAAACCTAAAAACAGAAGCTTCCTATATTTTACCCATTTGTAATAGTCTGTGAGTTCCTCACCAGAAAGATTCACAAATAGGAAGGAAAATGGCAATAATAAAAGGGTACCTTGGAAGAAAAAAATCATATTAGACATGACAATTCCAATTTCACCACCAACAGCTTCTGTCTTCCAGGAGAAAAACTTTGAGTCTGTAGCTTTGTGGGTAAGCAGGTTTGTTACTAACAGAAGGCTTTGGGAGGTACCTCAGAAAGTACGTATCTGCAGTGCTGGCAACCCAGTTAGCCTGCCACGCATAATCTGTTGAAGGAAACGAGGCTGTTGGAATATGAGCAGTACTGTTTTTCTTTAGCTGAATGTGTATTTTTTAAATGAGAAGAGTTTGAAACTGTTCAAACTTTAAAGGTTGTCTTCATTAGCAAACGTTTCTCACAATTGTTGAAATATTTTCCCTTCACTCGTACGTCTCCATAAGGATTCACATTCTGGCAGTCATTTCATTTGTCAATTTTGCATTAAGTTAAGAAAGAAAAGCTGGTTTCTTAACAGCTAAAGTGTGTGCTCAAGCACCTAATTTATGGTAATATTAAGAAAAGAAACTTAAATGTGAGTTACAGCATTCACAGTCACGAGAGAAAGGAAAATATCTGTAGCATGAGCTGAAATTCTGTTCAAAACAAATGTCTCTGAGCTCACTCTATCTCTGTGTTAGTGATACATCAATACATACAGTAGGTAGGGATAAGGAAGTGATTAGCTTTCAATGAAGTAAAAATCCTGATTTATAGGTACACAGCTTGTGATAAACAGTAACTATGAAAAAAATGCTTAACTAAACAAAAGCCATCCTAGAACCCAAGCTTAAATCATTGTTAGTCACATAAAAAAAAAAAAGAAAAAAGAATGATTAAATCAACTTTTCTTGGAAAGTTTGAACACTTGAAGCCAGGACCTAGATGTGATGTGGATAATTTAGACTCTCACTTGAGGGGGTAGTCCCGGTGGAGGCCCAGACTGACTAACTCAGCTACCACCCAGGTCCACTTTCAGGACTTTGAGATGGCCCACCCCGATGTCTACACCATCTATGACCTGGAATGCACAAAGAGGCTAGGGGCCTGTCCTGAGGGACCATAGCCACAGGATCTCCATGACTCAGGAAAACAGCAGGATATCCAAGAGAAATATTGGTGAGGGTCCAGTATTGAGAATGTACCAAAAGCCAGAGGCTTTGAACCAGACTAACAACTCATTACAATGAACACTTGCAAGTAAAACTGTTTGAGCAAAAGGGTCTATTTTGTGACACACCGCAGCTCCCAAGGGCCACTATGACAAATGAATATGTGATGGAGAGATAGGAAAGACAGAGGAATGAAATGAGTTTGTTGTTGTTGTTTGGATTTTGTTATTTTAATTTTTTTTTTTTTTTGGCAGGGGAGGTTGAAATGGTGGAGGGCAGACATGGAACTGCTTAGAAATAAGTGGGATTGGGGTGCATGGTGTGAAAGTCTAAAGAATCAATAAAAAATTACATTAAAAATGATCTTAAAAACATTTTATCCCAAAATAATTAAACATAGCAGAAAGAATAAGTTCATTTAGGTTTGAAGAGAGTCTGAACATAAACGTAAGATCAAATATGTTCAACACTTTGCTCCCAAATCAACTTGAATAGAGACTTCCTAACTTTTATAGATGAGAAATTTACAAAGAAACATTTGGTCTAATTTTTAAAGTTTTTCCTATAGTATTTCCATCTGAACTACTAACTACTATAACTACTATATTACTGAGGGTTCTCTAAGAAACAACCATAAGTGATTATATTCCAGGATAGACAATGTGCAGCCTCCTTGCGAGTCTGAAGACCTTAAACCCAGGAAATCCGCCATCATAAATTCTAATCTGAAAGCCAACAAGTTCTAGGATACCAATAGCCGGTGATCTTCATGTGAATTTGAAGCCAGATAAAACTGCTAAGGTCCTGGAGAAGTTCCACTGGAGACCACCATCCACGTATGCAATCAACAAGAGTGTTGTTTGT
Source organism: Peromyscus eremicus (assembly GCF_949786415.1). Lineage (NCBI taxonomy): Eukaryota > Metazoa > Chordata > Mammalia > Rodentia > Cricetidae > Peromyscus > Peromyscus eremicus. The sequence continues at coordinate 50,727,883 of NC_081433.1, read as the reverse complement.
TCTAGCACACTGGAGTCGACCATCCCATACAAAGGCAAAGGTAAGGACCTCAATAGGAGCTTGCAGGCTCCTTTTAACCATAGCCAAGGGGAGGTCCTAAGGCACTTACATCATTTTAGATATGATTGGCTTAAGCAAGTGGCAATCATATTAGTACCTTCTAATTGGTCAGGGATAGTAGGTGTTGGCTACAGCTACGGTTTTCCATTTTGGGGAAGGCCTGTACAAGTCCCAGGCTCTGTCCTTATTTGTTTATCTGCTGACTGTGGCTCAGGACTGCCCTTGCCTGATACTGCTTGTACCAGGCCTCCTCATCATTACTGTTGGGGTGTTGGGGAATAATTGTCCTTTGTTCCTGGCTCTTTTAGCAACTGCCTGCTCAGTCTCAGGAAACTGAAATTGAGGCCTGATTTCTGAGAGAAGACTGAGCAGCTTGTTATTACGTCTGCTCAGTCTTCTCAAAAACCAGTGTTAGAACATTTCACACAATCAGATAACAAGAGCTCCCACTTTCCACAATTTTATACACAGCAGATTGGAATGGGAATAAGATCAGCCACTATGGAAAGCAGAATGGAGAAACAAGCATACACTTACTGTGTAACCCAGGCACTCCACTTCAAGGTATTTACTGAAGGACTTGAGGTCAACATGTCACAGAGATCCTGGTACATCAATGTTTATTTCAGCATTAGTCACAATAGCTAAATGAAAGAATTAACATACATTCTTTCATGTTAATATTTAGTGGATAAAGAAAATGTAATTTGTATACACAATTAGGTAACAAGATGAGTATAACCATATCATCTACAGGAAAAGTAAATGTAACTAGAGAGTGCCCTGTTAAGTAAAGTAAGACCCAGAGAGACAAACATCATTATTTTCCTCTCAGTTTTGGTTTCTATACTTTATATAGATAAATAAAACCATGTGTTTATTTATGCCATGAAAGTAGAAACAAAACTGTCTAAGCAAAAGGGGGATTAAGGGGAGGGTGGGTGGAAGATTGAGGGGAGATGGGAATGAGTCAGAGCATATGGTCAAAGTACATCACATGTTTGTGGGAAAGTGTCCTAATGAAGCCCTGTACTATTTGCAATAAATATTTGCATTTAAAAAAGGAGGGAGAGATGACCTTTGTTCAATACTTCAGTTGATTAGAGAAGGCACTCAGAGTAAGGAAAAGCATCGATATTTCTCAACCTCTTAATTCAAATGTTGCTCTCATCCAGAATATCCTCATAGACATACCTAGAAAAGCACTTGACTGCCTGCCTGGGCACTCCATGGAACAATAGAGTTAAGTCACAAAACACTCAAATTTATCTGGCAAAAAAATTTTATAATGCAGTTCGGAATTTTACAGACAAACTTTATTGTCTAAGGCTATTCTATTAATTCCATTTAGTTGGTTTGGGGAAAATATTAAATGGATCAATGTTGAGGTTGTTTGATGAGGGAAATCTAAGATGTATGACTAGAATTATGAACATGTACAGAGCCTGCCTGTAATAAACCTCTGAGAGTCCAAGACTGTCCTAAACAATCCAGAAAGTGGGAAAGTGTGATTCATTGCAATGAATGTATCAATTCTCCTAAATGTATTTATCCACTTAATGTAATCTTCACACACTTGGGATTTGTATAGGTGTAAGTACAATTAACATAGCACACATGCACATACACACACACACACACACACACACACACACACACACACACACACACACTAAACTGATGCACATATCATTTTAGCTAAATTAGAACTATCTTCCTGAAGTTCCTTTTTACATGTGGTTCAAAGTCAGAGTATCTCATGTGTAATACTGGGAATGTCAAACTGAGTAACAGACAGTTTCATGTGACCTTCAAAACTCTAGGACCAGGATGTCTTGTCAACAGTCTGTGATGGGAGGTGTTAGTATAGATAGTCTGGGTATAGATAGTCTCACCCGCACTATTGCAGCATCTATTGAATGACATCATCTGCAGTTTCTGACAGATGCAGTGTGATGCCAAAGAGAGCCTATCAACCCCAAAGCTCAGTCCTGACAGAAAAGATGGTGACGAGAAATAATGTCCAGCTCCAGCTTGTCGGCATGGACGACATCTGTCCTGGGTGTTCTTTTGTACTCTGATCCCAGTGCATGAGAGTTACTGCTGCTTCTCTTTCTCCTGTGACTGACTTGGACAGAGGTTTAACACTAGACACTACATGAGAGAAAGATGCTCCTACAACCCTCATGGCAACTTTACAAAGTGTGATTGTTACTTTAATGAAGTCCTCATTTCCTGTTGCTCATAATCTCAGACTGTAACTTGATATTAAGATGCCAGGCATCACCATAACAACTAAAGCTTGTGATGATATGATGGGCTATAAAGAAAATTCATCATATGTTTCTGGCAGAAAAAAAAAATGTGTCTAACCTTGGTATAACCCAAACCAACTCTCAGACAAATATACATTAAAATATTCATGAATTAATTGGTCCATGTTACCAAAATGTCAAGGTCATACAGCACAAGAATCTTAAGAAGTTTTTCAAGTTAACAGAACTGAAAACACTGCAGCAGAAAGCAATTCAGGCTCCTTGATTAGATCCTAAGGAGAGAACAAAAATAGACATAAATGGTATAAATGGAACAACTGGCGAGACAAAGCATGGGATAAGGATCAGGTAAGAGCATGGTGTTTTACATTTCATCATCCATAGCATTACACAGAATTCACAAAGAACTTCTTTGTCCTTCGGTAATACAAAAGAAAATATTTGTGGATAAAAATACATACTTATGCTCAATTTCTGTGCATTCAAAATGATACACAATGCAGGTGTGTATACTTGTGACAGTGTGTGTGCAGAGAAATTAAAGAATATGAGATAAAAGGACAAGGAAAGAGATTAAAAGTGAGCATGATATAACAAAGGCCCAAATTGAAAGAAAGTTGGTAAATGATGTAAGCAAACATTGCATGAATATTCTTTTCACTTGTGTTCTTTATATAATTTTTCTGTAAATTTGAAGTTATGTGAAATATTTATTCCGCACCAAAAAATATATAAGTAACAGCTTGATATTTTCAAGTCTTTTCTGTTAAGTACCTTATAAATTTGTGAGAATGGATCATGCAGACATGTGTGTAGATATTATAGGAAGCAAACCTTTCTCTGCACAGTTAAATTGTGGTAATCACAAATGTATGCAATCTTGAAAGTTATTTCATGGTGGACTTTTATAGTCACTCTAAAACCAAGCATTCAAGCTTAAAGCTGAGTGCCTTATTTATATAAATATTCAGCCTTATACCTTAAATTGATAACATAACATCTCTATGTTAAAAGGTAAATTATGAAATAAAAATATTATGCTGCAAGAATGTTAAATTCTAATTCATGAAGTACAAGCATTATGCAGTTTTTCACATCCAAAATGATTCTTCTTTAATAATTTAAGAGCCCTCAGTAGATGTTATGTGCTCAATTATCTCAATCACTTTGAAATATAAGGTGTTGAAATTGCTGATTAAATATTACATTATTCAGAGACAGAAGGTTTTGAGAATTATAAAATGTAACTGTAGCACTATACTTTGAGGAAAATCCACCATATTCATTGCCATCATTTTATTAAAGGTGAATATTGGGACTATTTATAACACACACAAAGAATGATGATAAATGAATGTTATGTTACCTATATTATTCTTAGCATGGCAGCTTCATAATGTATTTAATACTTTATTCAATTATTGTGGTTTGTACTTTGAATATAAAATATCCTTCAGAAGCTCATGAGTTTAAACACTTAAACTCCAGCTAAGAAGGTTGTTTGAAAAGTTATGGAACCTTTAGGAAGTGGAGCCTCCCTGAAGGAGGGGGCAGGCCTTCCTGAGTTAGATCCCAGCACTACTTCTCATTCACTCTGCTTTCTGAGTATGGATGCAATGTGACCAGCCATCACCCTGGCTCCAGGTCTTCTCTGTCTACTACTATGATTTCCCTGCAATGATGGAAAGATTTTCTTGCACTGTAAAATAGAATATACACTTAAATTGTTTCTTGGCATATATTTGGTTATAGCAATAATAAAAGTAACTAATACAATTACTTTTGGTAGAATTCTAAAATAGTATATATACACACACATATATATGTATATATATATATTTATGTATGTATGTATATCAGAGCCAGCAAGATGGCCAGCAATCCTATGAACCTGAATTGGATGCCAGGACTCATATGATGGAAGGAAAGAACCTTCTTCTGTAAACTGTCATTTTACCTACATGCACCATAGTACGTGTGCATGTGCATAAACAAATATAAATAAGTAATAAACAAATAAAATGTAAATGCAAAATAAGTTCTTTTAACTCATTGATGTCCAATCCAGTCTAGAGGAATAAATGTGCTAGTAAATCTTAAAGAATTAACAGTGCTTTGTATCAGAGAGAAAGAAAGACTCACTTGTGGCTTGTGGCTTGTGGGTATAATTCTGAAGAACCTATCTCATAGACATGATGACTGACTGACTAACTCCAACATGACCTAAAAACGAGGAAGAGAGGAGAAGCTTGCTTATAGCCATCAGACAAGTTTAGAGCAGTGACATAGCACTAGTTTGTAAATGGTTTTATAAAATCAAAAAGCTTTAGTTTTCACTCCTAAATGCAAAGTAATATATTAATAAATTAAAGAAATTGAAGATGGAGGGAGGATATTATCTCAGATGAAGAGCCTGGTCATAGGATCTCTTGGGAAATTGTTTTGAAAGATTAAGTAAGGAATATCAGTAACCTTTGGGTAAATTATTTTGTGTGTGTCCCTGTTTGTGTGTGAGTGTACATATGAATTCATGTATGCAGAGGTAAAGACTGGATGGTCCTCTATAACTCTCCACCTTATTCTTTGAAACAGAATCTCTCACTGAACCTAGAACTCTATGATTCATCCAGGCAAGCTCACTGGGCACCGAACCCTATGTGTTCTTCTGTGTTCACCTCCTCAGGGCTATGATTACTTGTGCACACTACAGTGTATGACTTCATCTTTTGTTACTGCATTAAATGTTGTCTACATCTATCAAACTCTTTTTGAAGTATAAGTTAATAGAGGAGGCTACAACTTGGCTTATATGTAAAATCTGTAGCATGTGGGGTTTATAATGGTGGCTAAACACAGTAGATAAGAAGGAATATTTAACCCACCTTTATCCTTCTTCTAGCAGAAGGAAAAACTGAAATTTTTGATGGCTCAGTTAACTCAGTGTAGCCTACATGGGTATACCCAGTCAGACCAGCCTTTTGGCTTCGGATTGTGTTGAGGCTGCATGCACACAATTCTACAAGGCTATTGAAGGGACCTGCATACTGTGGGGTGCGACCCTTTGGACCCTAGATTAGGCACAGACCACACCCAAACACCAATTTCCAAGCACAAACTAAACACAAGAGATCCTTTATTACCAAAGGCAGAGACAAGGTGGCTGAATCCGAATCGTGTAGAAACAGCAGCAAATAGCCGTGCAGGTGTTAATTTTAAGAGGGAAAAAGAGGAGGTCTGTATCAGAATGAGCTAGGACACATTGGTAAGTTCTGACTGGGTATGTTAATTAGGGCCAAATGGGGATTTTGGGTTGGTGGACCTTGACATTTTGACAGGTGGACCTTGGTGAGCTGTCTCAGAAATGAGTCAGACATAAGAAAGTGGCCAAACATGAGAACAGACCTTAGTCGCTAGCTTTAGGGATATAATCGGACAGTTTAGCAAGGGTGAGGGAAGAGGAGGACACAAGCTGCCGACACCATGATTGTCATGCTCCTGCCTGCTAGAGCCCTTCAGATACGTTGCATGTTTTGAAGCCAGGCAACTTTCTTGCACAAAACTATGCAGCAAGCTTCATCCAGAAACTGTGGGCTCTCTGCAAGCCAAGCCGACTTCTCCGATGTACAAATTACTTCAGGTAAAGTGGTATGTAAGAAAACATTGCTTACATGCTCAGAGGGAATTGAAATTCAACTTTACAGACTAAGTTTGGTGGAAAAAAAAAAACCATGATTTTATTTAACGCAATTAGACTAGAAAAGGAAAACATAGACATGTTCTAGTTAGTTTTAATTTAACAAAACTTTGAAATATATACACAACACAGACTGTCTAAATCAAGCTAATTAACAAACGTCTGTAAGTACTCCACATTCTTAGGTGTTTGTTTCGGTAACAGTTAACATCTACTATTGACTGACAGGATGGCAGAGTCGGTAAAGGCCCTGATTGCCAAGCGTGAAACCTGAGTTAACTTCCTAGGTCCCACATGATGGAAGGGAATAACCAACTTCTGCAAGTTGTCCTCTGACCTCTACACAGACACCCCAACTCATACTCCCAGTCTCTCTCTGTCTCTCTTTCTCTGTGTGTGTGTCTCTCTCTCACACACACACAGAGTAAATACAATTTTAAAATTAAGACAATAAAATAAATAAAAATAAAATCTATACTGAGTAATTTTCAGTTAAAATTTACCAATCCCAGCAGAGGCTAGCAAATCACTGAACTAGAGGCCAGCCTGATCTAATTGTCAGTTGCAGGCCAGCCCAGGCTACACAATGAGACCAGGTATCACAAAACAAACAAGCACACAAAACAAAGGAAAACAGATTTTAACAAAAAATTATAGGCACATCAATAACTTTATATTGAAACAGCAACTACTGTCACATTATTTCTAGATAGCAAATCATTTGTATCAAATCCGCAAAAGAAAGATTCTGAAGTTCAGCATTATTCCCTATGAATCAGCTCTGTTTAAGAAAAATCTATAAATTATGGTGTGTGTGTGTGTGTGTGTGTGTGTGTGTGTGTGTGTGTGTTCAAGTTAGCTTCTAAAATCTCATTATTAGGTCATGGAATAAATTAAAGAAGGCTCCCTAGAGATGACTCTTTATTTAACTATTTCAGATGTAATCTTTCTATTTATTTATTTATTTATTTATTTATTTATTTATTTATTTATTATCTTTGGTAATCTGTAAGGAATCTTGAGTTAGTGTGTAAGACTAGAACAAAGGTCAACACTGACTGTTCCCTTAGTTACATGGAGAAGCAGCTATATGTTCCATGCCCTGGTAAATCAAATGCTAGACTATTTTTAAAATTTTCTTATATTACTTGTGCTAATAAAAAATGTCTTTGGTTTGTGAGGGTTTCATTCGTGAATCTTTTCTGTATGCTACAATTATAACGGCTCTCCATATCTGTGTTTTAAAACAAAGGTTTCTTTAGGGTTTTCAATGTTCTTGAAGCACCAAGGAAAATTGTCTTCACTCCTGTTAGTCATATATAATTTGACTTTTGTTATAAATAAAAAAGATTAATATTCAAGTTAGTCAAAATGAATCATTTCTAGAGTCTGTTTCCTAGTGTTATGACAACAGAAGTTTATTGAAAACTTCAAAGTTCATTAAAAGGAGATCTGGTGTGCTAGAGTCTGCCTGTAATCTCAGCATTCAGAAGACTGAACTGGAAGAATTATGACTTTGAAGCTAGCCTGAGAATCACAGTGAGCCCATGCCTCAGAAAAAGAAAAAAAGAAAAAGAAGGAAAGAAAAAAAGAAACAAGGAAAGAAAGAAAGAAAGAAAGAAAGAAAGAAAGAAAGAAAGAAAGAAAGAAAGAAAGAAAGAAAGAAAGAAGTGCTGTGGAATAATCCCGTATACTGTGTGAATATATGTCGCTATGATTGGTTTAAAGAACAAGCTGACTGGCCAATAGATAAACAGGATAAAGTTAGGCAGGAAAACCAAACTGAGAATGACAAGATGAGGAAAGGTGGAGTCTGGAATCGCCAGCCAGAGGCAGAGGGAGCAGGTGATGAATGTGCCATGCTAATAAAGATACCACCACGTGGCAGAGCATAAACAAGGAATATGGGCTAACTTAAAATGTAAAAGCTAGTTAGTCACAAGCCAGAGCTATTAGCTGATCATTTGTAATTAATATTAAGCCCCTGAGTGATTATTAGAGAGTGGCTGCAGGACAGGAAAACTCCACCTACAAAAAAGCTTAAATGTTAAGAGGTTAGATCTCTTCGTAACTTATCGTACCTTGACTTGCAGACAGACAGACAGACACATTCACGCACACAGAAACATACACCTCAAAGTAAAGTTGAAATATAGATAGATAATACATACATACATATATAACCAAAAATATAGATAACAAAATAATATTCAAATTATAGAATTAAAAATGAAAACATAAGCTTAAATTGATATACAATACAATACAAGAATACCAAGAATAAAAATAAAGAATTAGGACTATAGTGCTTTGATTTATGAAATATTTTATGCTACTTAATTTTACAAATAAGCCTAGTTTTAGCAACCAATCTAAAGTTTTAGAATCTATGTGGGAGCAGTAACACTTTCTTTAAAAGAATGCATTAATTGTAACTAAGTTGAATTAATGTCATCATCAGAACAAAAAGGTGTTTTACAAAGAGATAAAACTGGCTATGTGCAGACAGTAAGGAACACCAGAGGATCACACAAAATACACATTTATACAAAAAAATCTATAGTCCTGGGTCCAGTGAGATGGCTCAGCAGGTAAAAGCGTTTGCCATTCCACTAAGCCTGATGAACTCCATATCACACACGACCCCCAAATAATACATTCATACATGAATACATGCATATATATGTACATACCTACATGCATACATGCTAAAATACCACCTTGTTAGTCAATTTAATGAAATCATGTATTATATACAACACATAAAATAATAAAAATAGAAATAATATACATTCAATCTTACATTATTTTATCCCCAACAAAGACTTCCACAATGTAAAGTGAAAAGTCATCATGCTTTCAACTTTAAAAGGAAAAACATCATATTTAAAGTTAAAAAATAATATGGCCTAATGAATTCAAGCAACATACCAATGCAAGCTGTAAGCACTCATCAGTCCATTTAACAATTACCTACATTTTTGTTTCAACTCATGAAGAATTCTTTTCAGAAAAATCCCATTAACCAAAGAGAAATTGCAGAAGGCTTTTTGACTTGTTTCTTTTTGGTTTGGTGTGGTTTGGTTTGGTTTGGTTTGGTTTGGTTTGCTTTCTGTTTTTTGAACAGTCTATCTGCACAGTACTGGTTGCCCTAGAACTCACTATGTGGACCAGGCTGGCTTCAAACTCAGAGAGCTCTGCCTGCCTCTGCCTCTAGAATGCTGTTACCATGCCCAGCTTGCATGAGCGTTTTAAAAAGTTTCCACATAACAAGTATGACTTTGTGTTTTTCTTGTGAATTTTTCTTACAGTGAGTCCCAGTTACTCATATGGGTAGCCATCAAGAAAAGCGGTGAAATAAAATGTACTGAAGCCTATATTTTAGGTGATTCTCTCAAGAGGAGTTACATGCTGGATTCTTCACTCATTTATTGTGATTATATCCTGATTTTCACTTTGCCACTAATGTCCCCTCGTGACAGTCATACACAACACACACATACACACAGAGAGAAAATGATTGGATTCTTATTGTCAAGGGGTTCCAACAACAAAAACCGTTAATGTCTGAGCCTGGTAATTTTTGTTAAATTTACTGCTGTGCTTTTGGCTCATCATGCCAGTAGCTCATGTCATTTTATTGCTGTTCATTGCAGAATGTAGAGAAAAAACTGACTTTTGCATAGTCCTTATGTCTGAACTTCTAGACTTAGTGGTTCCAGAAGGAGTTGTAGATTCTCTAAAGCTTTCTCCATACTGTTGTGTCATAGCTGAGTAAAACACTTCGATTTCTCCAGTACGATCGAGACAACATTGGTACCATTAACTTCCCTTATTGTGATAGTAAAACCTTCAACTCAAGTGTTGAATCAGAGCATTGACAACAGGTGTCCTTTCTTCATCTCCATTCTTAGAGGAAAAACTAATTACTAAATATGACATTAGATATCATATTCTGATGCAGAGAAAATTCTCTTTCCATATTTTCTTTGCTATCTTTTAACACAAACATGTGCCAGATATTATCAATGATGGTCATATAGCTAGCTTGCTAATGTGCACCTTAATTAATGCTTGTGTTCTAAGTCAGTCTTGAATGTCTATGACAAATCCTACTTGATTGTGGTATATAAGTTTATAATGTATTTCTGGAATGATTCTCCTACATTTCTTAAAAATACCTGCATGCCTATTCATGAATGATGTAGAAGTATAGTTTTCATGTGATGTCATTTCCTTCTTGATGTTGTTGAAATCATAATTGAGAATTGGTTTCTCCATCTGTATTAGTTACCAGATTAAATGTGAGACACTTGTAGAGAGCTGTGCACTGCCGCGCCGCAAAGATGGCGCCGGCATCCGGCTTCTGCCTTCCCGATGGTAGGTGCTCCTTATTTGGCTAAGGCTAGGATCTGGCTTGCTTCCACGCACCTGGACCTAATCTGGCTTGCTTGCGTATGTCTGACCCTAGCGGCATTGTCCACGTGGCACTACGGGGTTGATTGCCCAGTGGCTATAAAGGGCGTGGGCTGGCTTTTCCAGGGGTGAGAGAGAGAGAGAGTGAGAGTGAGAGTGAGAGTGAGAGAGTGAGAGAGAGTGAGAGAGAGTGAGAGAGAGAGAGAGAGAGAGAGAGAGAGAGAGAGAGAGAGAGAGAGAGAAGAAGAAGAAGAAGAAGAAGAAGAAGAAGAAGAAGAAGAAGAAGAAGAAGAAGAAGAAGAAGAAGAAGAAGAAGAAGAAGGCTTTCCCCGGGGTCAGAAGATTATTCAAGGTTCCTGAATAAACTGCTTGGAGAAGAGCCTGGTGTTGCGTCTTCCTTGCTGGTCGAGGTGGTCGCGACAGACACTGGTGTACATTAATCTTAAAGGATTTTCTAGAATGTCCAAGACTTGCCTCCAATTCTCTACTCTTATCTTTTTTGGTGCACTCTCCTATAACCTAGCATGTTATCAACATGTTTACAAGCTGTGAATATCTCAATTCATATCTCCAATTCAAACTCCTCTTTTGATTTCTATATTTTTCTTTCCACCTATTTGAAGAATTTACAATCTGTTTTTAAGGGCTAATTTTATTTTTAAACTGTGTGTATATGCGTGCGTGCGTGCGTGCGTGTGTGTGTGTGTGTGTGTGTGTGTGAATATGTGCATGTGCCTGCAGAGGCCAAAAGAGGATGTCAGATCCCCTGGAACTGGAGCTTCCAGCGGTTGGGAGCAGTAACCTGATACGGGTGCTGGGAACAATCTTGGGCTTACTGGAATAGCACACACTCTCAATCACTCAGACATCTCTCCGGCTCCAGGATTGTTATTCTTAACTAGTCACTGGCATCTCAAAGTCCCAAAATATCTAATCTATGCAGGAGAAACAAAAGCCACCTAGTTGCATACAGAATCATGAACCCACTAACAGCTGCTCTGTCCCAACCATGTAGCTAATATCCCATATCTTATAAACATACCTCCAAAATATCTCTGGATCTTTTTTCTATCTTTCTCCTATGACAAAGTCACTATTTCACGCTTGGATTAAATTACCTGCTCAGTGGAGATTTTTGTTCTTGTTTTTAAGCCAGTTTCAACTGTTTGAATCCAGAAACATCATTCATAATATTAGAGGTGACAACTAGAACCCCCTCCAATGTAAAGTGAAGACTTCCCTCACTAGAAAACAGGGATCATCCACTGTTACTGGTCTTCACAGCTGCATGCCAGTCAGAGGCATAATATGAGTGACTGTAGTAGTGTCTTTTGTTTTCTTTTGTTTTGCTGATCTAATGATAAAGTAAAAGTTCCCTGCAGAATTGGTACTGTCTTTCCTCCATTAAATTCATCTGGGTCTTGAGAATAAAGCTCAGAGATACAGGACTTGCCAAGATGCACAAAGCCCTGCATTCAGTCCTGAGCACCAAAAATAAATGCAACTCTCCTTTAATTATTTCCAAAATAACAGTTTATAGAGTTTATCAGCCCTTCAATAAAGGCAAGTTACCATGTCTACATTACTATTAGATACATCAACTACAAACAACTTTTTTTATGATACAACTTTCTTTTTGATTTTTTTTAAAAATCTTGTTTCTATGTGTATAAGTGTTTTTCCTTCATGTATGTCTGTGAACCACATGCGTTTCTGGTGCCTGAGGAGGCCAGAAGATGGAGTCATATCCTCTGGGACTGGAATTGCAGACACTTGTAAGCTGCCATGTTCATGTAAGTATGTGTGTGTGTGTGTGTGTGTGTGTGTGTGTGTGTGTGTGTGTGTGTGTAAAATCAATGATAAAAAATCAAGGTAAGAGAAGCAAGAAAAATAGAAAGGGAAATTACTTTCATATTCCCCATCCTCAGAACGTTAAGAGCATTACATTAGCTTGATGAATGAATATTTAGTTAACATCATAAAAATCAATTACCATCCATTTTGCAGTCATCTGCATGTTCAGAACCCATTGTGCTGAGATGGTCACAGTTATACATTTAAACTAAGTGCTGTTAATAAAAGTGCCTGCTTAAAAAGAAAATCAGTTCACTTTACGAATGAAACTTAAGGTTAATACCAACTACCAGTTGTCAAGGCAACAGCTGAATACAGAAAGGTGGGCATTTTGCTCTTTCAGCTTACTCATTCAGCTACCTACACAGGGCACAGGATATGAAGTTAAACATCTATAAAATTACAATCCTGGGGTCAGATCTTTCCCCCTTAGCCTTTACACACTACCATTAAAGTTATCTTGCAACACTATTAATTAGACTTGATTGTCTCCTTGTCTGGCTTTGAAAGCAAATAATTATACAGTACAATTTCAACTACATTGCTAGTTAGAAAAATATTCTTCAACTACAACTTCCCTATATTGCTAGTTAGAAAAAAATAGTCTTTCCAATATTGTGAGATTGCGCTTTCAGAAAAAATCATTCTATCCAATGTTAAAACGAAGGTTCATGCAGCCGTTTGCCTTTCACATAAATCATATACAAAACTTGGAAAACCCAAATTAATGTCACATGGGAAACCTTCAAAGGATCTTGTTGTAACTTTATTGCTTTCTGATTTTCTGAACTTTAAAAACACACGTAAAAAATTTTGTCTGAAAGCTATTTTCATATGCAATTATTTTTTGCATCATCTTAAATAGTAATCTATAAGCGGTAGATTTGTATCTCTCATGTAACAAAAGATATTTTTTCCTATTTTCTACTAACTGAATACACTATGTAAACTGGCTGTTTAAGTCACACTGTTTAAAAATGCTTTTGGTTGTGAGCTTTAGCCTTTCTAACAGCTGAGCCATCTCTCCAGCCCTAAAAATGTTTAGTAGGTGGCAACTGTAGTATGCTTTTTCTATTACCTGTACCAATTTTCATAAAAATTTCTGGTGTTTCTCTACCACCTGTTTGAGAATAATGTTAGAAGAATCAGCACAATCATGAGGGGGGATATTCATGGTAAGCATATTAGAAACTAGACTGGTGGCTCTTGAAACATGGACCAGAAAAACATGCAAACAAATCTCCACCCCAGCCAGACCTATGGGATCAGATTGCAAATGTTGTAGGCAGAATCTAGCAGTCTGATTGGATAAGTCCCACTTGCTGTGCAAATATGTGCAATATTTGAGAGCAGACTTCTGTTTTTCGAATACCTGACTGTAGATGCATGCTGATTTAGAGCAATCATTTAGTAATAAGTGTTTTATGAGAAAATATACTTTAAGCTGAAGTTTGATCAGCATTTCTCGTGTTAATTTCTCCTCTAATAGACAATAGTAATTCTTCCTTTGTTCAGCAAAATTAAAATCTACAACTCATGTTTACTCTTAATGCTTTTTGCACATGCCACACATTACAAGTCCATAAAACCCCTTTGTTCAAAAGCAGAAAACTGACCCAGAAGATAGAAGCTTCTCTAAGACAAGTAATTGTCTGTAGAGATCAACAAAACCCCCAATCTCTTAGTCTTAGAACCAGTGGTGTTTGAACATACTGCATTGTCTCTCAAGGAGGAGCAGACCGTATCTTAAGACATGTCATTTGACAGCAGTGAGAAACACCCATGTCAGGGTCTATGCTAAAGTAGTACAGAGTGACAGAAGAGAGTTCATAGGAAAGGGGAAAAAAGTGTCTATGTGTCCTCGTGAGTAAAATAGGGGTGAGCCAAGAAATAAGACCGTGAGGAAAGATACAATTGGAGAGCCTCATGTTTGCACTTTCACCGGCCTTTTGCTGTCTTTTAGACCTAATTCCTTCTTTCTACATGATGTGCTATAGAGGGAGTTGACATGAAATCCTTTTTTTTTTTTTTCACTTGGAAGAATAAACATATGTCTCTTAACTGTGTAGGTAAATTTATTTTTTTGCCAGCAGTGTTTGTTTCTACATTAGGTCTCTGGGCTATCCATTCTCAAAAATAAAAAATAACCAATGAACTGATTTCTAATGACATTCTGCTATACTCATAGATCAGTCTTGTTCAGTCATCGTCAGAGAGGCTTCCTCCATCAATAGATGGGAGTGAATGCAGAGACCCACAGCCATACATTATGCAGAAAGAATGCCTAAGTTGGAGGTCTCTATTGAGTCTCTCCCCTCAGACATCTGGGAACCCCTTAGAAGAGGGGGATAAAAGCTTGTAGGAGTCAGAGAAGATGGAGTATGCCAGCAGAACATGGTCCACTGAAATAACTAACCAGAGCTCACATGGACTCACAAACTGAAGCCACAAGCATGGTCCCTGCAAGGGTCTGCACCAGGTCTTCTGTATATATACTATGGCTATTAGCTTGGTGTTTTGTGGGATTCCTAGCAGTGGGAGTGGGTGTTTTCTCTAGCTCTTTTGCCTACTCTTAGGACTCTTTTCCTCCTATTGGGTTGCCTTGTCCAGCCTCAATATGAGGGCTTTTGCCCTGTCTTATTGTATGTTGTATTGTCTTGTTTGCCTGACATCTCTTGGAGGTTTGCATTTTCTGAAGAGGAAATGGAAGGAGAGTAGATCTAGGGAAGAGGGAAGTTGGCAGAATTGGGAAGAGTGGAGTGAAAGGAGGTAAACTATGGTTGAGATGTCCTTTACGAGAAGAATCTATTTTCAATAAAAATTTTAAAAGGGTATAGGTAAATATGAATGTAGCTAATATAAATCAGTCAAGTCTGAAATATATTTAAATATTATTTTAGTTATGAGATGGAATAATAAAGTTAAGAAAAGTAAGTTGGATAGAAATAGGCTGATTTAAAACTAGAGTCTGCATTACCTTGCTTTATAACTTAACTCAAATGAGTTTTTATGCATATGGAGAGTTTTTGTTATTGATGGCTGACTTTGACCAAATTAAAAATGTCGAAGGATAAGTGATTGTGGGAAGGCTTAGAATGTAATTCAGTAATAGAACACATGCCTGACATGTCTAATGGTATCTGTTTGGCCTCAGTTTCTGCAAAACAAGCATAACAACATATTGGTGAAATTATTAAGGCCACTCCACGTAGTTAAAAGGGAGGTTTATTAGTGGCATAACTTACAAATGAAGGGATAGGTAGGTCACGGGGTCTGGGGAAGACATAGCGCAGTCAGGTGGTGTTCTCTGGAGAACTCTGCTTGGTCTACCTCTAGCGTCCAGGAACCAAGAGAGTGCGTCACATGTGAATCTCGCGTTCTTCAGGGCCCTCTCTTGGCCCTGTCTTGCAGGCATGACGGTTACCGAAGCCTCAATGGGGGTTGGAATTTCCAGATCAAAGCTGGAATGGCTAGCCACTACAACAACACAGCAAAATACTGTGCAATAATGTGAGGGCTCACACAGTAGCATCTTTTCATAGCAAGTTTTGCTACACTTATTTGTTGCTAGACTTCTTTCTCTTTACAAACCAAATATTCTCCCTATACTTGTCAAAATTCGTTATTATGTGTAGATGATATTAGAAACAGATCAAAATGAGACATAATAGGTCCAAAATGCAAACAAATCACTTTCATTAAGACATAATTTTCTTACTTATATAAATTCTTACTGAGTAGAAGAGATCATAAGTGTATGTAGTACCCCATGCTTCACAAAATAGAGCCTCATACAAAGCTATGCAACAACACAAAGGACAATCCAGTTGATGACATGACTCATTGAAAACCAGACATTTTGAGGAAAAAAAATATGTTTGATAGAAAATTGAAAGTTATTTGAACAAACTTAACAATTTTCTTTGACTTTACGTGGGTTTCATATTTCTACACAAGACTAGAAGTGAAAACAAGTATGTGGGATGCAGTCTTCCTGGGGTCACCAATCAGCCTCCTTGTGAGAGTGGAAGTCATGATTTCCTGATGGTCTGAAAGGAAAAACTCTGGAACCATTTCCTGTAAAAACAACCTTCTCCCAATGATCCAAAGCTTTTTTTAAGTAGAATAAATGCAATTACTTTTGTTATCTTTTTAAAATGTAATTAAAATATAATTATTTTCCCCATTGTCATTCCCCCAGTCCTCCAATGTTCCCCTTTCATTCCCTCTCAAACTCATGGTCCCCTTTTCTTTCATGATTTATGTCACTCGGTTGCATACATAGATGCACACATACATGAATACAACCTGATGAGTCTCTTTAGTGTTGCTGGCATATATGGTTTCAGAGCTGACCACTTGCTGGATAACCAAGTAGGGGGCTCACGCCTGGGAAAAACTAATTCTCCTTCTCTCAGCAGTTTCTAGTTGCCTGCAATTCTTTGTCTAGGAGAGGGTACACTTGAGACTCCCCTCTTCTACAATTACATGTCAAGTATTGTCATTGTTCAGATTTTGCTTAGACAGTAGCATGATTGATACATCATGAGCGTAGCTTCTGAGTCTTGTCTAAGAAACAATCTCACAGTTGGCTTCTTGGTCCTCTGGCTCTTACAATATTTCTACTCCTCCTCCTCAATGTTTCCTGAGCCCTAAGTACTGAATTGTGTTGTAATTTATTTCTACGTATTAGTCATTGCCTTTTTCCTATAGTATCACAAAAATTTCAATTTACTGTAGAACTTACCTTATTACTATAGTGAGATTAACTTTTAACAGGTTGACTTTCCTCTTCCACCACAACCAAAGACAACATAGGATTACAGTTTATCAAATGTAGGAAGTACAAGAGAGCTCACTGAAGAAAGACAGATGGCTACAAAAAGTGGCCCTTGATTGCCTCCTGCACCTTCCTGGGTCTTCATGGGATTGACTGTTGATGACCAGAATTACGAGGCTTTGAAGTTGCTTAATTGGGATTTACCTTTCAACTCTCAAAAATGTGCTTTCCCAGAGGTCATTAATGGCCTCCACCAAAATCTAATGATTAGACTTCAATCATCTATATAGATATATCATCATCATTTGAGGAAACAAACTGGGCAAAAATTAAGGAAAAAAATCCAATGTCTATAAAAGAGCACTCGAATGTAAGTGACCCAAAAGTTTTCAGATTGCATAAATTCACACATTTAAAGAGTTCAACAAATGAAAAGCAACAAGCACAAAATAGAAAAGTGCTATAAACAACTTGAAATCAATCAGAAATCTTAAATATACAAAAACATATACATTCAAACTTTTCAGTATACTTGATTGAAGCTAGTTTGGCCAATATTGAAGAATCCTGTTTCAAAAAAGGAAAAATAAATAAATAAAATATTGTTTTGTTTTATTTATGTGTTCATTCAAGTTCAGTTAAATTAATGAATACAGAATTCTTAATATGCTTCCCATATGGTCTCCAGAATTCTAAAGATAACAAGATTAAAAGGCTCATTTGCACATTTCAAAAGTCTATATTTTTAACTCTTTGTGATGTTGGGAGGAGCAATAAATAAATCTATAAGAAAAATCCATATTCCTATATATTTTCAAGAAGAATAAGCTAATTATGATATATGTTAATATGAAAAAAGAAATAACATTTAATTAATTAAAGTAGTGGTTCTAAAGCTTACAAACATTGCAACATTTTAATATAGTTCCTCGTTTTGTAGTGACCTCCCCCAACCACAGAATTATTTCATTGCTACTTCATAACTGTAATTTTGCTATTGTTATGAATTGTAATGTAAACATTCAATATGAAGGATATCTGATATGTAACCTCTGTAAAAGGGTCATTCGACCCCAAATGGGTTGGTGACTCACAGATTGAGAACCACCAAATTAAAGCTTAAAGTGTCACTCAGGATGTTTTCATACAGAGAAAGATAGTTGTTTCATTTTTTCCCTTCAAATCAAGTAAAAATGAAATTGAAATGTATACAAAAGTCTCTTTCATACAGAGAAAGATAGTTGTTTCATTTTTTTCCCTTCAAATAAAGTAAAATTGAAAATGAAATGTATACAAAAGTCTCTTATATCTTAAATTGTCTCTCTTATCTCTTAAAATTGTTGGTTAATATTTTCTAAACATTTGGTTTCATCTTTACCACAATAAAACAAAATAATCAAAAGGAGACCTCACAAAATTCAAATTATCTTCCTGCACTGTAGTTTTGCTAACTGTGCCTCTTACCCTAACATATTATTTGCATACTCAGTGAAAATGATACATGTAAAAATTCTTTATAAATAATAGTTTGTTGTATAAATAGATGTCCATGCATGTTATTCTAAATAGGCTCTGAAATTTGCAATAGATTAATAAAAGTAAGCTGTGTGATTACAAATAAGGCTAAAGAGCCTAGAATAAATCAGCTGATAGGTACACAGTAGTACATTTCGAGGAATTGGAACAGTAGAGTTTGGGATGTTGCATTACATCAACAAACAGTCAACATAATTACCATCTATTCTATCCAAACACTTCCTGAAGTGGTTGAGATGCCCAGGTGAAATTGCCAATGACACAGAGTATGTATCATATGTATATTAGCCTTCTATTCTTCATTTGTCTTATATTGAAAGTGCTTGGCTTGAGAACAAAAGCTTCTTCATGAAACCACAGCCAAGTTTAAGATATTTACCTTAGTTTGTAACAACACACCCATTTCTTCCTCATCCCGAAACACAACTGTCATTGTGCAGTCTTCCAGGTGGCAGTGCCATAAGACAATGGCACCAGCTTGTCCTTGATCATCTTCATGCTGAGAAGTCTCAAGAGAAATACGGTATGGAAGAGTTGGAGAAATGGGGAAAGAAGAGCAGATCTTCTTGAATTACAAATCACCAGTTCTCAACAATCAATCCTCTACAGCCGTGACTCTGCATTTGAATCATTTGAAGAGCTGGTAAAACACAGACATCTTGCAGTCAGTGGAGACTGGAATTCATCTAGAAAGCTTAGCCTTTCCAGCAATGTCTCCAATTCTCTTGGTGTTGGTGATGATACAAGGATCACTTTTGTATCATCTTATTACATTTTTATTCATTATAGGATTTCTTTTCAGCCTCTCAAGCTAAAAATAACATTAGTTTTGTGTTGTCCAGCATCTTATTCTGTTTTCCTATAAACGAGAAAGAACAATTTTTATTATGCACAATAATTCCATCTACCGATGACAAACCCTGACCCCAAGACTTGCGTGAGAAATGCGTCAACTCTGTTGTAAGCTGCACTCCTGACAACAATGTTTTCTCTGCTCAAGATCTGGAATTTTTCTGTGGTTCTTTTACAGCACCCATATAAGTCCTTAGATAGGGCTGAATATGTTATCTTGGATCATATTACATGGCTCCGTGGCTGGTCCTTATAAATTTCTCCATAACTAACTTGCCTCTAATTTGCAAAGAAAAGTTAAGGAAGAGCAGCTAATAGATTCATGTAACTTCTCTTGTTCATACTGTTCATCCCTCTCCCTAGGAAATTATCGTACATGTAGCTAACTACATGAGTTGTATTTTACCCAATTCCTTGTTAGTAAAAGGTTATGTGTGACCTGTAAGAAATTAGTATTACATAGAACACTCAAGGACCTAAGAGGATGACTTACAGACATAAGGATGTTCACTTCTTTTTCCAAAGGAAATGAAATGACAATTACTAGGGTGATATTTACTTGTTAGTGATTTGTGTGCCTATGACACTTATCTTTCAGCAGAATTTAAATATACACTGGACTAGAAAAATATCTTATTATTTGTTTTTGCTTGGTTGCTGAACATTCCCTACATTCTCTTGGGAAACACGCTTAAAGCTGGAAATCATTAGGAATTTTTCAGAAAAGCAATGCCATTGCGCTGTGTGTGTTCTGTCACTTTAAAATTATATAATGCCTGGACACTGAAGGCTTTGTTTTAAAAATGCAAAAGACCACTCCACCAAAATAAGACTCCTTTAAACTTGGCATAGCCTCAAAACATTAATCATTTATAATGACTAAAAATGATTATACACATCCATCTTTGTGTCATTGTACTAAGTGCATGAGAAAATAATTTTTATTGAAGAATAAGAGGCACTGCCATACCGCACACAAAGAACATATACTTGTATTACATTTTTCACTCTGTACAAAATTCTGGAATGACACACTCTACAGCTGAAAGCTGGGAATATCTCCTTCACAGAGCCCACCCATGCTGTAAAGAAGGCTCACAGGATTCTATAACAACTAGTTCCACCTTCCAAAAGGAATCACTTCACTTGAATTCATGGCTCAAATGAATGCTGGGAATAGAACAGACCCCAGGGCCTAAAACGTTTGTATGCCTTCTTTATTTATTCCTGATTAGCGAAAACAGACTGACGCTCTCATAGGTGTTCATAACAGAAAGTGCGAAGATAAAGTAATAGACTTTATTTCAATTAATTACAATAAACATGAGTTTCCTATAATAGGTGAGACACTGTACTACTTTAGCATATGAAGAAGATTAAGTTGTAGCTCTTGTTCACCATAAATTTTGCTAATAGGTATTTATAGGCAATTCAAGTGATAGATTATTTCCTTTGGTATAACTAAGCAGCACTAGTTCATTTCACAAGGAAATGACATGGTAGCAAATATAAATGACTATGAGCCAAGCACCAGGTGGTGTTTCTGAGATGTTAACTAGACATTTTCAAGCTCTGAAAAAAAAAAAGTCTGACAATTCAATGATTTTGGTGTTGTGGAGATTATAAGCGTCTCTGGAAGTGAATGCATGTTTTACAGAGGGGCTTATGGAGACCAGGGGCCCATAACAGGCTGAAACCAGGACATTTGCATCAAACCTCTGCTCTATCTATCAACTATTTAAACATCTGAGCATCAGTAAAGATATGGTGATAGTTGATTTGTGCTGAAATGTAATTTTATTTGTATGTTAATAAATAAAGTTGCCTAGGGATCAGAGGTCATAGCCATTTAGCAGAAGTCAGGCAGTGGTAGCACACACCCTTAATCTGATCACATGGCAGGCAGAGTCTGTGTCTTCAAGGACATAGCCAGCATGGTGACACACGCTTTTGTGAGCACCAACCTTTTTTTTTTTTTTTAATTAGTTGTGTATAGTGTTCTGCCTGCAGGCCAGAAGAGGGCACCAAATCTCATTATAGATGGTTGTGAGCCACCATGTAGCTGCTGGGAATTGAACTCAGAACCTCTGGATGAGTAGCCAGTGCTCTTAACCTCTGAGCCATCTCTCCGACACACGCTTTTAATCCTAGTACCAGCCATAGAGACCTGGAGGTCTGTACTGACAGGCAATGACAAAGAAGTCATCTGGTTGATTTTAAAACCAATGAAAAGGCAGAACAGAAAGTAAATAAAAAGACAGGACACAGGAAGAAGGTCTCTTTCTCAGGGGAAGGACAGCAGCAAGTGGTAAGAAGGTGGTCTTAGCTCTTGGCTACTGCTCTCTGATCTCTGGGCTTTTAACTCTGCCTTTGGCTCTGTGTTTCTTATTTAATAGACCGTTTAGAATTACATCTACAGTGAAGACTCCATTTATACTTAGGATAAACTTCCTCCATTATTCATCTCTAGGACTAACTGAAAAAAAGAACACACTCTTGGTTAAAATAAGGTAACATGGACATTACCACTAGTCATTCATGATGTGTGTGGTAGCTTGAAAGAAAATGGCCCCCAAAGGGAGTGGCACTATTGCTTGGAGAAAGTGTGTCACTGTGGGGGCGGACTTCAAGGTCTATTTTGCTCAAGCTTCCCTCAGTGTGACAGTCAGTCAATTTCCTGTTGCATGCAAGATATAGGACTCTCAGCTACTCCAGCATCATGTCTGCCCGCATGCCGCCATGCTCCTTGTCATGATAATAATGGAATAAACCTCTGAAACTGTAAGCGAGCCACCCCAATTAAATGTTTTCTTTATAAGAGTTGTCATGGTCCTGGTGTCTCTTCACAGCAATAAAAACCCTAGCTAAGGCAATGTGCTATTTAAAGTTCTGATGGCTAACTCCTAGTATTTCTACACAGTCTTAATTTATTAAACGTTTAGAAATGAAATAACCCTAATCAGAACTTTGGAGAGATCTGCTAAGACCCATGTTTTATCACACAAGTCTTGATTCCAGAATCACGGAATCTGTGGTGTCAGCCTTGTAAATGATCACTTATGTAACAGTGAAGTCTTCACAGGGACTATTGAAGATGAAGAGAAGGAAAGAAACTGTCATTACCAGAATGACTTTTTGTCCACCTCTGGCACAAAGTGGTACAAATCCATTAGGTCATCAGCAGCGTTTAGAGGAAATGAGAGTCAGGGATTTCAGAGAGGTTAACGCGCAGCTTGTAGAGGAAGCTAAAGTGATTACAAATGAGCTTCCTAAAGCTTTTCTCTTCTAGGAAATAAATGGCAGTAACAACCTGTCAGGCAAGATACACCCACTGATACAATAGCAGGGTGCCTATATTGGGAGCAACCAACTACTTCCTCATTTTATTTGAGGCCAGCTCCAAGGAGAGAATACATGCCTGGCTTACCAAGTCAAAAACACTATAGCTACAGAGGTCATAGGCTCTAGCAGCAAACCTACTATAATTCTTTAGGTAAATGAACGTGTTGCCAAACTGCCTTCTGAACAGTGAAATTTATATCCAAATACTAGTACTGCTCTAGACGTTTGGCAAAAAAGCTCTTCTTTGATGAGGGCATTGGTTAAAACAGAGACTTATATCTGGTTAATGTGGATAATAAATAATTATTGATTGCTCAGCCACAAAAAGGACATCTAATCCACTCTTTCCATAGTCCAGGGAATACCACAGAAGGCAAGGTGGAAAGACCTAAGAGCCAGAGGTTGGAGTACTGTGAAACACTGCCATTCAGAAAGGCATAGCATCGCAGTCATGAACACATAGCAGCTATGTGTATCTCCACACACAAGACCTGCAAAAGATTAGGCACCCTCCACATCATGGACAGAGTAGATACTCCTTACCCATGAGGCCACACCTTTTCCAGAGGAGCTATTGGCTTAGTTTTTGTAAGGATAGATGACTGTACAAATAAGAATCACTCGGCACAGTATCACCAGGACAGGATTGATATATTATAGGAATACAAGGATACTCGGAGAAATGGGTCATCTAGCTTGTAGACCATCACAAACTCATTTCCAAGTCCCTACGGAAATCAATGCTGTGCACAAGCAATCAACTCATTATTTCTCTCAGGTCTGATTTGGTAAAGAAAGGGTCAAGGCCATTAGTGCTTTCTCAGGACCCTCACTAAGGGCAGCTTTTTCAGAGATGTGAACAAATCTGTTAAGCTGTACAAAGGCAAATGTAAACAACATATCTTTAAAATGGATAATTGTCTAAATTGTCCTTTGTCTTAAATGGGTTATTTAATAGACAGCTAAAATGCAGAGAGAGAAAAACAACTTTTATAAATTACAGCAATTCTAAAGATCCTCTTGATTTTACACTTCTGGTCACATGGTAGATATCACTCTGTACATTATTAGACTCCATTTGTGATTGTTTCTGCAAGGGCAGTCACTGGTGAAGGAAACTACCAGGAGGAGGCTCTGCTTGGCTACTGAAAAATCATATATCATGATGATAAACTGTTTGAATTATTCAAAAGAGAGGAAAATGGCATTAAAACATTGAAAAATTCAGAAATTTTTAATCTAATAAAGGGTAAGGGTTCAAAAGGTTGATTTAAAGTAGACTTTACAAAGGGGAGAGAGATGGGATAGACAGATACTGCAATGAGTCACCATATAAAAACTGGGTAGTCTAGCTGCCATGCCAGGTCACTAACTTGTTGAGAACTATGATAGAGCTTCTGGGCCTCCCTAGTTTTAATAAATTCTTTAAAATGTCCCTATGGTAGAGAAAAGAATCTACAATTCTATCAAAGTCGGTGCCAGTTATAATGATATAGTACAGAAGTGAGGGATGTGAATCTGACTGACTGAGGGCCTTCATCACCTGGTTCATTGCCCAGCTAAAGGTCCCAGGCTGTTTATTCTAATGAGGTAACAATGGCACAAGGGTGTGAAGAAACCATAGTCAGAATGCTGGACTTTGGTCCCAGTGCAATGTGATTCCAGTCTAATCAGTAAATGATGCCAGGCAATCT
This sequence comes from Peromyscus eremicus, assembly GCF_949786415.1. Taxonomy (NCBI): domain Eukaryota; kingdom Metazoa; phylum Chordata; class Mammalia; order Rodentia; family Cricetidae; genus Peromyscus; species Peromyscus eremicus. Next base: position 50,703,379 of record NC_081433.1, on the reverse strand, counting down.
AGATAAAGTGATCAGCAGCTGCATAAGACATCAGGTAGAAGAGGTTTATTACCGAAGATGTCCACCTGCTGAAGCTGTCTCACCCTGCTGAAATGGACTCCGGGTATAGGACTCTTAGCTCTGAAAGACTCTTAACTTACCAACAATGATTGAGAAAAAACGTGCTCTGCAAATCTGTTCTTCATCATCCTTTAATGGAGCGTAGCAAATGGGCAGCTTTAGAATTATGTAAGCTCACTCGAGTGGCTAATTTAAAACAATTAAAGAATAGTATGGAATGGGCTAGGGTTGAATACCTGAGGTGCATGAAGAACCTTGGATTCAATTAGAGATCTTTTAGATGTGGGTATATCAGTATCCACAAACCCCTTGCTTAATGACCCGTGAGAAAAGCTGATGAAATCCTTGAGATTCACTTTACATTGCAGAGATATTAATAAATAACACCATGTGACAAGTAGAACGCTGTATTGTATTAACTATTCAAGCTGTGCAGAAGCAAAAAGAACCTAATATTCTGTAACCAATTTAGCTAATACCTTTCTTTTCATCTCAACTTATGAAGAAATTAAAAGTAAATTTGCATTCACCTGAGATGGATGAAAACACACATTCCCTACGTTCCCTGCTTTCTGTTGTGCCTGATGAGATGTGGCAAGGCTTCATGCATCAGAAAATACTGTTACTCATTACATTAATGAGATAATATTTATAGATTGATCTGAACACAAAGCCAAAACCAAATTACATATGGTTATTAATCACATTATCCCATAGAATGGCTGGTTACCTAAGTAAAGTCCCAAACCCCAGGGAAAAAAAATAAGATAAACACCTACATAGTCCCTGGACAGGGATTCCTTCAACAACCAAAAGTAAATCATTTTCTGCTTTTTACCAAAACAAGCAGCAGATTATGATTTGAGGATAAATCACACAGAACGTATGTACTAGCTTCTCCTCAAAAGTATCCAGGGGAAGACAAGAGCGAAAATACCCTGAATTTTAGTGGAACTTAAGTGAAACAGAAAATGAAACAAACAAACAAACAAACTGCCCGGTCCCGCGGGCCAGGTTATTTGATGAGACTCGAGGAGGCACCTCCTGAAAGATCAATGGGGGCGAGAGAGAAAGGAGACCAGGCGCGTAAAGGAAGACAGAGACATTCTGAGTTGCGTCGAGGTCTCCGTTTATTGATTGAGTGTTGAGGCTTATAAACAGGGCTTCAGGCAGGGAGGGGGAACAGGGGAAGCACGGAGAGAAGGATGGAAAATTCCTAAGGGAGGGTGAGGTCCCTTTGGTCCCAGGCCCCTGCAGCTGGCTGATTAGCAGGTACTCCAGGAAGTTGTACAGCCCGAGGTTAGGCCAGGAACTTCCTGCCTTTGTAAGGTTTGATAAAGTAAGGACACTGCTGTCCGGAATCGGTCCCCAACAACAAACAAACAAAAAAAACAACAACAACAAAAAACCTCCTTTCTTAATGTTTCAAACATGCCACGTGGCAGGTTTTGTGAATTAACTGTGCCTGTGTTTAACTCCCTCTACCACACACACACACATCAAGCTCAAATAAATTTGATATTGTCTCATAAACTCCAGCTGGGAGGACCGGAGCATTCAACAAAAGTCGTTGCTGACACCCAGAGGTCATTGCAGGTATTTTCAACTGGGAAGGAATATAGCATTAAAAAACAACACCATCCACAATTTGACAATAGTCACTGTTCTAAATAGGACATTTATGTCACATCACCCTCCAAGGCCCAGCAGACATCTCAGAAGAGCAGGTAGAAATAGTGTAAAATAGGGGACAAGGAGGAGGGTCATGAAACACTATTCCTGATAAAATACAGCCATCATGACCAAACAGACAGCTGTGCCACCTGCACAAGACTGGGCCATGATCTTCTACTGCTCCTTGAAGGACCGGTTGTCAATCAGTGGTTGCTTGGATGGGCAGTGCCATTTTCTTCAGTAATGCAGCTACTGGTAAGTAGGAAGGGGTCTAGTTGAGAAGCAGCTCAGCACTAGAGGGGAGGGTAAGAGAGAGATATGATAAAAACTATGTTTATGTATCTGAAATTATCATCAATTAATGAAAAATACTGGTTTGCTACTGTTATTTGAATTTTTGTTGAAACTGTTTTTATTACAGACACCTATAAATTTTTTTGGACCTGATCTATTTAGTTGTCGCGTGTGTGTGTGTGTGTGTGTGTGTGTGTGTGATCATGTGGTCCATGTGTTTCTATGCTGGCTTAAGTCACTTAGCACAGCATGTATGCCATCAGTGTTGTCTCAACGGTTAGGATTTTTATTGTGCATATGTACTGTCTTTTTTTTTAGCCCTTCATGCCTTAATTGATTCCTCTTTTGTTTTCCCATCTTTCCCACTGTAAACTGTCCATTTCTATTTTTAAGGTTTTATTTAATAATTTCTTTAGAATTCCACATGATGTATTTTAACTAATTCACACCACACACCCTACAAGTCCTCAAATATCCACACCCTAAGCCTTACCTCCCAATATACACACAACTTTGAATTTTCTTCCCCCATGCCACTGGCCCATCAAATCCAGTTTGTGTTGACCAACTGCTCTTGAAGTGGAGCATGTCATTCAGTATATTCAGCCTACTAGGGGTTGGGTCAATTAAGAAAGTATACTCTTCTTCTCCCCTGCTAGCTGCTATGAAATGCCAATATCTCCTCAGCTAGAGGTGAGATTTTGTTTGTCTTGAGGTTCCCTTCGAATACTGTCAGAATTGCTTGAGTTCATATGTGGAACTCCCCTGCTGGGTCTGGGAAACAGTTTTCTGAAGTCATTCTCCATGCTGGCTCTTACAATTTCTTCCCAGTGTGTCCCTGACATTTCGGGGAAGGTGTGTGATATTTATGTCCACTTGTCATTCCACAGTCTCTTAGTCTCTGAAAGCTGGCCAGATGAGAGTTGCTATGTTAACTGACATCAACTGCAAAAAGAAGCTTCTCTGACGAGAGTTGAGAGATGCATTGTTCTATGCATATCCTACAAGTCATTATCAGTACTATGTCTAATTAGCAGAATAACATTGGGAGTATCAGGCTCTACCTATCTAGTCACATAGTCTTTAGATATATCTTCAATAAAAGCATAGCTGAACCATGGAATGATTCTATTTTTAATTTTCTCAAGTGCAATAGACTGTTTTCCACAACAGCTAAACAAATTTATACCTCTATCTTCGTCTCAACAGTCTCACCAACCCTGATATTTTGTCTTTTGAGCATTGGCAATTCTAACCAGAGTAACATGGTATTTTGTGGTTCTTTCATTGTGCATTTCCCTAATGGTTAGTGATGTTAGGCACTTTTTCATGAGCTTGTTGGCTATTTCTGTGAATTTTCAGAAATGTCAACGTAGGTCTGCTGTGGGATAAGGCTTTTGTACACTGGTTTAAATAAAACACCTATTGGCCAGTAGCCAGGCAGGAAGTATGGGTGGAGCAAACGGACGAGGAGAATGCTGGGAAGAAAAAGGACAGAGTCAGTAGTCATCAGCCAGACACAGAGTAAGCAAGATGACAAGACAGAACTGAAAAAAAAGTACCAAGCCATGTGTCTAAACATAAATAAGAATTATGGGTTAATTTAAATGTAAGAGCTAGTCAATAATAAGCCTGAGCTAATGGCCAAGCAGTTATAATTAATATAAGCTTCTGAATGATTATTTTATAAGCAAGTCATGGAACTGCAGGGGCTTCACAGGACCAGAGAAATCTTCTAAATACAAATGGAGCTCAACATGTGGCAAGAATTACCACCTAAAACCTGAGAGAGCTTAAAAAGATATTATAAGTGTAGCTAAGAGCATCTTCCTAGTTCATGTCACTCATGGTGGGCCAAGGTACAATGACATGTCCCCTGGCTGTGGCTGGTTTACGGCATTCAGACTGGAGCTACAGCATGGTGGATTCCTGCCAAGTTGCACAAAGGATTCTTCAAGTCGTGCAGTGTACTGTATGGTGGATTTAGCTTTTGCTAGTACAGAGCAAAAAAAAAAAAAAAAAAAAAAAAAGAAAGGTTTCTGGGCTAAATGCTGCTTTGATGGAGGCATAGACCTACTGCTTCCAAGAGTCAATGATGTGCATGGCTCCCAGAGCTGGCAGTAAATGTACCACTGCCATATTGAAAAGCTAAAGTGGGCAGAGTCAGCAGCCAAGGCTTCAATACTAGCCATTGCAATTTAAAGCAATAGATTCACAATATGGCAGATTCAGATCAAATAAGACTTTAAATGGTTTGCAATATGTATAAAATTATACATAGGCTTAAAAGAGGAAAAATTAATATAGACAGTCATGTAAAGAAAGTTTAAAAAAATAAAGTATTTAAAGAGACAGTAAAGATAATATAAAAATATAATATAATAAGCTACATAAAGATGGGTATTACACAGAGAATCTGTGTCATTATATGGTCTTAGGGATTCTTAACTACAGAAAGATATTTGATTGTAAAGGCTGCTGAATTAATTCAGTACATATATAAATATATATACACATATGTATGATATCTTGACTTCAAAATTAATTTAATTTAATTTAAATGTAAGAGCTAGTCAATGATAAGCCTGAGCTAATGGGCAAGCAGTTATAATTAATGTAAGCCTTGAATGATTATTTTATAAGTGGGCCATGGAACTGCAGAAACTTGGTGGGACCAGATAAATCTTCTGACTACATAGGTCTGTTGCCCATTTTAAAACCAGAGTATAAGGCTGAGTATTGAATTTTTTTAGTGTCTTTTGTGTATTAGATATTAACCCACTGGTAGAAATTGTTTGCAATATTTAATCCCATTTTCATCTCCCTTCGTTCCATTGGCTGTCTCCTTTGATGATCAAAAGTTTTTAAGTCTGATGAAATTCCATTTGTTTATTTTTGCTTTATTTTCTATGCTTGGGTACCGGGTTAAAAAAAATCTTTTAGCACTCCAATGTCCTGAAATGCTCCACCTGTTTTCTTCTAAGTAGCTTCATAGTTGTACACATAACATCACACTGTGTTATTTTAAGTTGGTTCTTGTGAGTGGTGGCAGATATCAGTTTAATTTTATTCTTCTGCATATAGATACCCAGCTCACCTGGAGGTGTTGATTGAAATGACTGCTCTTTCTCCAATGCATACTTGTAATAATCTTCATGAAAGTCAGTTGACTCAAGGTGTTTAGATACACTACCAAAGATTCCCAGTACAATTAATAAATGTGATGACATTATGCAGTGTCATGTTAAATTTTAGAAGGAAGACTTTCATCTTTCTCCATCCTATGCAAAGATAGATTTGAACCTTGTAGATAGCCTTACCGAGTAGAAGTATGTTTTATATACTAAATTTGGAGATATCTTAGCATATCAACTGTCTTATCTTCATTTCTTTAGTCTTGTGATCTAACAGGTTCTCTAGACAGGAGAATGTTCCACCTGCTTCTAAGAGCAATGTATATTTTGCAAAACTGTTGGATGAAATGCTCTGACTGTCAGCTTCATCCATTTGGTCTTAGTGAAATTTGTCACTGCGGCTTTTTATGTATTTACTGTTCCAATGATTCATCCATAATTAATCATAGCAATTAGGATTTATTTTTATTAATTCTAGTGTTATTAGATTGAGGTAATTTACTTTTTTGAAGTGACAAATCAAATTTGTTGGTTTACTCATGTTGAACTATCTTTGCTTTCATAATATAATTTTCATTTGGTCATGGTAAGTGATCATTTTAATGTTCTGTTGGATTCCATTTCATATTATTCTACTGAGAATTTTTGTGTTTATGATTATGAGGATATTGGCCTGTAGCTTCTCTTCCTCATGTCTTTGGTTTTAGTATCCAGGTAATGTTAGCCTGGTAGGATCAATTTTGAAAAAGTTTTTCTCTAAAATTTTATAAAATAATTTCAGGATTACTCTTTGATCTTCTTTAAATGTTTTCTAGCACTGAGAAAGCCACAAAATCCCAGACCTTCTTTTGGTCTCTTTTTCACTGATTTTTATCTCAGTTTCTAAGTTTGTTAGAAGGTAATTATTTCAAAAACCATTACTGACCTTTTGTGACATCAGATGAGAGGTCCCAATTTTTTTGTCTCTTATTTGTCTTTGGTCTTTTTGTTCATACAAATATGTTTGTTACTTCCTTGTTTGGATTTCATTTGCACAGAATATCCTTTTCTATCTCTTTTTGTCTGGCCTATGGGTCTGCTAACAGATGAACTGGGTGTATTGTTAACAGTATGTCCATTCATTCATTCATGACTTTTAATTACATAATGAAATGAATTTGCATTTAAGGTAGTTATTGATAGTTAAAGTTCTATTGCTACTAATTTGTTACTTTCATTGTAGTTTCTTTTCACTTTCTCCTTGTCGTAAAGTCTTCCTCTGTGGTTAATTGGTTTTCTCCAGTTGTATACTGTGATACTAGCTTACTGCTTTTGCTTTGTGGATCATAGATTCATGTTTTATGGTTGCCATGTGGCTTACAAAAAAAAGTTGATTATAATAAACTATTTTGAGATGAGAGGACTTAACAGAAGTAAAGAATAAAGAAAATAGATACATTAAAAACTTCATGTATACTTCATTCCTTCATAAAATTAAATTTTTGATGTTCCTTTTTATGTCTTTGCACATTTCCCATCTCATAACATACGAATATAGTTATTTTAATTGTCTTTTTTGGTCTTCATATTAAGTGCACTATGTTTATAATATTAGATTTTAAATTCATCTGTAGTTATTCTTTCCATTGAATAGTCCACCTTCTAATATTTCCTTCTTGCCAGCCTGGCTTTCATTGTGAAAGGCTCTCTTCATTATTTCACGTAGGAGGTGGGTTCTCTCAGCTTTTGTTTGTATGAGAGTGTCTTTTTCTCTCCCTCTCTAAAGTATAGCTTTGCTGCAGGCAGTGTCTCCATCGGCAGTTTCTGTACAGCCATACTGTGAAAAACAGTTCAACCCACTCCCTTCTGGTCTGGAAGGTTTCTGCCAAGGAGCCAGCTATCATGTAAATTACAAAACCCTGGAATGTTATACCTTTTCTCTTGCTGCTTCAAGAGTCTACTCTTGTTGTTTAAACTTCGAGCATGCTATTATACTATGTGTTGAATCTGATTAGAGTCCTTTGACCTTCCTGAACCTGGATGTTTGGATCTTCCTCTAGTTTAGGATGGTTTTCTGTTATCTCTGAGTAATTTCTTATTCATTTGGTACTCAAAAGTCCTTCAGCCATTAATTGAAACACTTCATTCTTTTTTCTTTCAAATTCTTATGAACTTCCCTCGGTCCTTTTGTTGGATTGTTTGTTGCTTTATTTGTTGCTTTGCCTGTATCTGATCGTGCATTTTCAAATAGCCATCCACCGTCATTCATTCTTTCTTGTTTCACCTCCTCTGTCCATCTTGTTTGCCGTGCCATTCACCTCCAGGAATTCTATATTTTGAAAACAGGGTCATATAATGTAGCCCAGCCTGGCCTAGGCTCACTATGTAGATCATACTGGCCTCTACCTCATAGCAATCCCCTATTTCAGCTTCCCATCTATTATAGTTTTTTGATTATTTCAGTTTGTTTATTAGGTTTCCTTGATAAAGAATTAAACAATTTGGCTGTGTCTTCTTTAACTCATTGAGTTTCATTAAAACAGCTATTTTGATGGTGCTTACTGGTTCCAATATGTTGGGATTCACCAGCACAGAACTGAATTCCCAGGCATGGTTATACAGTTAATTTCCTTCTCTATTTACTCTATGGATGAAGTCTTTGCTGCGTATGCTGAGGGGTGGGGTGGGGTGGTAGTCTTTGGACATCAGGCTAAAAGCCCAAGCTTCGTCCATGTGGAATGACCTGGAGATAAGAGCTAAGAGGTCCTATCTATTGCTTTTCTTATTATGAGGACAACACCAGGTATTGTGGTCTTTGTTGTGTTTGTTGCTGTTTATTTGTTTGTTTTCTTTTTTGCTCTTATAAAGTTAAATTGATACCCAAAAAAAAAACCGACTTGGATTTGTGTTTCTGAGATGACCACTGGAGTTGTCTTCCTCAGCCATCCTCTTGCTGCACTCCGAAGTTTTGTCCATCTGGGAACAGAAGCCAATGTAATTACAATCTAGTCTGCAAAGAAAGCTCTATACAGCTAGATGGTCAAAGCAGTTGAGCATGGGCCTCCACATCGAGAAATTTCTTAACATAGTGAAGGTCGCAATGACAACATAGCAACCCTAAGTAACACTAAAGTTGCTACTAAAGTTAGTCTGTCTGGCTTGGCCACATAAATAGAAAGGAAGGAGATTCCACCAACAATCGTCTTAACTTTCCCTAAGCAAGGCTTATTGCATAAAAGACAGTTCAGTATGGAGCTGAAACACGTCCTCTGTGAATGGAATGGACCTTGATAAGTGGACCTAGTGTTTGCCTGGATTCTCTATTACTGTACCATGCCCTTAACATTATTAAAAGACATGTCCTGAAAACATGCACCAAAGTAACATTACAAGGACTGAACAGGTTATATTTAAGAATATATATGTATATACAAATACATAGATGCATTCAATAACAACTAGTAAAAAAAGAGGATATGAGTTTGAAATAGAGTGGATAGTGGTATATAAGGAGGGTTTGGAGAGAGAAAAAAAGTAGGGAGATATTATAATTATAATCTCAAAATAAATAAAAAATAAACAGCCTTATGCAACCTTGTTTTGTTCAGCATTTATCTGCATGGAATTGTCACGTTGTGCAATATTTATGTTTATGTTTATATTTCAGAGAAATGAACACGGCTGCTTCATGGGTTGTTCAAAGGAATAAACAAAATCACTTAAAATATTTAGAACAGGACTGGGATCTTCAGTGTTAGAACAGCATAATTTATCAATGGAACCTTGGCATCAGTACAGTAGTTCATGTAAGATCTTTGAAGTAAAGAACAATACATACTCAGATATACAAATTTTAATGTATTTATTATTAACTTATGGCCACATGTCATAATAAAGTCTTTAATTGTACTATAAAAGAAGTGTCTTATATTAATGAAAAGTTATAATATGTTCACATTGAAAACAGATTATTTTCATATTGTAAGAATTCATTTCTCTGATTACAAGGAAACTCTGGTAAATGTGATGTTCTTCTTCCATATTAGATCCATAAGAATGTATTCTTCTCTATGACTAGCTTAATGACCCTAAGATGAATGTTGTGAAATAAAAGACAAAAGCATACACAAATCCAAAGGGAAATAGAACAGAGAAACCTTTGATGCTGCTTTATAATATGCTTTGATTTTAACATTAGTACATATCAATAGTAGCAATATTCAACAGAACAATACAATAACAATTCTGACTTCTGATGTCTATAAAATATAAGAAATTACTATTCCAGGACTGTGAAATTAGTTTCAAATTAATATACATGACTAATATGCCAGAATCTAATTTTCAACTTCCTGACAATAATTTTATACTAAGTTACCCTTTTCTTTGACTTTTAATTAAATTTCATCTACAGGGACTTAAAAATATGATTTGGACAATAATTAAAACTGGTTGATTTTTATTCATCAATTCTATTGCTTTAAAATGGAAATGGTCAATGTAAATTTGCAATGAGAATGAATCACAAATAAACTTTTAAATATCACAATATGTACAAATTTCATGAATATATATATCTTAAAAACATATTTGGTTCATTTACTTAAACCATGGATATTATTATATCTTATATATAGATTTAGCTGACAAACTGCTTGACATTTGGCACCAATTATTTTTGCCAGTTGATAAAAAATAATAGTGACCCATTTTGCTATTTGAAATAAAAATCTGTAATTGCAAATGACAGAACAAGTCAAAAGAGATAATCTTTGCCATTTTGCTTCAGAAGGAACTGGAAATATAGAAATACTGAGGCTAAAGTGATTATCAGGCTAGGATGATAACATTTTAAAGTTCTTTAAAGAATGAATTAATGGGTTGCAGTGACCTAGCATTGGCCCGTAAACTCACAGGTACCTGTTATGCTTATCAGAGGTCAAGAGTACTACAAGAAAATCTGCTGACCAGGAGATTAATGCAGTTACCAATATGGTTGGTGGTCCTACTCTCATCTTCAAGTTCAAACAAACAAAAACTAGTTGCTGAATTTAAAAAAAAAAAAAGAATATGATACTTCTTTGGCTGTAGTTCTAAACAGAACCAATGAATTTTCTGTTCTTTTATATTTTATTTTAGTGATTGAAACACATTAAAAATAACCAGACTACAGATCCAAAACAACAGGATCTCCAGGACACAGACAACAACAGGATACACAAGAGGAGACACAGTGAGAGCCTGTTATCATTGGTGTGGCAGAAACCAGGGGTCTAGAGCCAGACCAATGACTCCTGGCCATGAACAGTTGCAAGTAAAAATGAATGGACTAAGGGGTAAACTGTGTGACTCAACCGACCACACTACAGCTTCCACGAGAAGATTCTTCTTCTTTCTTTTTCTTTTTCTTCTTCTTTTTTTTGTTTTGTTTCTTTGTTTTGTTCAGTTTTTAGTTTTGTTTCAATTTGGGAGGAGGAGTTGCAAGGGCAGACGGCAGACCTGAGGACACTGGGAAATAAGTAGAATAGGAATGCACGATGTAAAATCCACAATCAAAATTAAAAAAATAACAAAATTATAATTTCTATTAGTGAAAAGATAAAATAAATAAGGTAGATGTAGAAATGGAATTTAAGTGGAAATTACAGTAAAGATGAAGGAAAAGATAAATAAATAACCAATAAAGTCCTGCTGAACCTGAGGCTGTGGTACCAAAGGAGAACCTGTGTCAAGAAGGACTGTACATTCTCAGCTTTGCCTAGAAGAGAACAGTACTAAATCAAAGGATTTAAAAACATGCTCATCATTCATGGTGCCAGCAAAGTTAATGTTGTGAGGGAAACCCTGACTGAATGGGGCAAGAAAGGACACCAGTGTCAAGAGGGAGGTTTTGGATAACTGTTTGAAGGAGTTTTCTATCCGAAAGAGAAGAGAAAAATAGACTCAGCTGGTAGAGAATGCGGCACCAACCGAACTTGGTAACTTGGTTTCTGGGTGCTTGCTTTTGAAATCTTACTCTTTCAAGATCTGGACCTTCTAGAGATAGGAGAATATGGTAATAATACCGAGGAGGAAAAATCATTACAGACATGAAGTTCTTGAGGAAAAATGAGACAGTGTGATTAAGGCAAGTTCAGGGCTAGAGACTATGGTGATATTTTATTTGTGCTGAAATGTGATTTTATTTGTATGTTAATAAATAAAGTTGTCTGGGGGTCAGAGCTAAAAGCAACCATATAGTGGAAGTGGATTTGTGTAAAGACCCACTGCAAGAATGTCACAATAACTAGTCAGACAGCAACTAGAAACCAATCCACTCTTTAAAGACACATTACTTACTGCTCATTTGAATGTGTGTATTCTTGTATCATGTACAACTGGATTAACAAAATACAAGCCATATTGGCTTAGAGTAATAGAAGAAAGCAGGGGTCAAAGCAGGAGTGGGAAACTGGGTATGCATTCCTAGAAAAAAAGAAAGCAGACATTAGGCAATCACATACTGAATATAAACTCTGACTAAAAGTGACAGTACTGAATACAGAAAAATAGAAACACCCCTCAGGAACAAGACAAGAAAAATAGCAGTTGTAACTAATAAAATCAGAGGAAATAATCAGCTAGGGAGAGTAGAGGGAAGCCACAGCACAGTTGTCTGTGGGCATTTAAGAAAATTATCTATGTACTAGAACATAATCAAGCAATAGTCATCATAAGAGTGCAGCAGTATCCCCGTTTCCGTGCTTATTTCAGCTCATGGCCTGTTCTTTCAAAACAATTACCAAGCTATAAAACTTAATTCTAACTATGTCCAAATGTGAATTTAAGAGAAAATAATCTCAAAGTTGGGTTGGAAGGGGTGAGAGAGTTGAGAGTATGGAAAGGAGAAGTATCGGGGACTATGGGGGTCCAGCCCCTCTATAGTCCTCTCCCAGGGTCCATGAAGAATCTACAAGGAGTTGATAATTTAATCTTTGATGAAATGAAATGAATCTATGTACACATAACTCCTTAGTCCATACACTTTATTATTCTGTGTCAGTTTTCTCTCTACAGAGCTTCTATTCTATTCTCATGCCTAGCTCCTTTCTTGCCTTATTTCTTTCTACATTTATCTGTGGTCCTCTCTAAGTTCTATTCTAATTCTCTCATATTAGTTCTGCCCCATATAGGTTCTCATCCATCTAGTTCTTTTCCATTTTAGCTCTTCTCTCATCTCCTTCTTTCTCATGTTGTTCTTCCCCATCTGGCTCTCCTTCATCTTCCATCTCCTTCCTCCAGTATAGCCCTTCAGTCTAGTTCCTCTCCAGTTCTTGCCCATCTAGTTCTTCCATTCTCTTTTCTCTTTTCCATCTCATCCTCAAGTCCTCCTCTCCAATTTCTCCTCTTAATCTCCTTATACCCCTCAGTTCTTCATTTTCTAGTTCTCTAGTCCTATCTTCTTCTCCATCTCCTTGTACCTCTAAGTCCTCTCAGGTCTCTTAGGTGTTCATTTATATAACCCAAGCAATAGTGATCCTCTGGCAGAGCAAGGTCACCAGGTTTGAGTTCTTATGGGGTCATAAAGGCAGATCAGAATTTTCCTCAGGCAGTGACAGTCAGACTTTCTTTTACAACCTGAAAATGGCATGGTTAAAGGAGGTCAATTGAGAGCTAATGATCATTCAGTATATCAAGAAGGGGATCTATGTGCTCAGTCTACATTCCTAGAAGCAGTTAGGTAGGAAGTTAGGAGTCTATAATGTTAGTAATAGAAAAGGGGGGTCTCAGACTGCACAAGAAATAAAGCTATCTGCCTAACTAGGAAACAGGCATCCTTTCCACAAGGGTGTTACCTTAGTTCAGGAGATCATTTGGCCTTGGATGCTTGATAGGTATTTTAGATAAATACACTGTTAGGAGTTCTTGGAAGCACATACAGCATTACAAGAAAATCACTGTAGGAACCAGCTAATATATATACAAAAGCTAAAATATCACCAAGATTTCTTAAACCATGACTTGACCTTCAGAAAAGTCCTTGACTTTTCCAAGTAGAAGCTTTTGTGATTAGTATCTGAATTCCATTACATTTTCCTGTGGCTAGCAGTAGAGAAAATTGCAGGTGACGAATATGTTCAAATTATATTGCATGAAATTCTCAAAGATAGCAGGAAAAGATCCTATCTCAGAAACTAAGGTACAAAGCTCCTGAGAAATGGCACCCACTGTTGACTGCTTCCACATGTATGTATACACATTTGACATAGATACATTCAAATAAATAGGCAAAAATGTCATAACAACTAGGTATTCTTATGGCAAAATGAAAAAAGCCTTGATGTCCTAAAACCAATCAGAAATTGGTAAGATATCTTATAAAAAGGTATAATTATAGACTTAATATTCAAGGTGCATCATGACCTTAGTAGGTCAATATCTTCTTGAAGCAAAAAAAGCTGCAAATCAAAATATTAATTGTATTTTTCCTGATTAATAATTGTTACAAATCTATTCATAATACACATTTCAAAAATAAGAAACAAGCCGTAGTATGAAAGTCAGCCATTATAAATAAAAGTGATTAAAAGTGTATATACAGAATTTATTTTGTAAAATTTTACCCTGAAGCCCTCTCTGCTGAACTATTGGCAACTGAAAGATTGGGATGGGTGCCAGTAACCGCCTCAGTCATAAACCACTGAGTCCACTAGGATCCAATGGATCATTCCAAATCAGTGGCCAGAAAAACAGTCCTAGCTAAAATTAAAGTGTCCAAAAAGGCAAGAGAATGTGGAAAAGTGATGTTCACAAAGGATTTGGGGAATAAACAGGGGTGGAGATAAGAGGTAGGGAGGATAAGAATGAACAATACATATAGCCCTGCATGAGACTGTCAAAGAAAAAATTTAATGAATTAAAAATGAAAAAAAGATGTCAGCTAGAAATCATGTTGGAAAAATGCCAATACAATTAGTTAGCAATGTTGGAGGCTTTGACCTCGTGACCAAATAAAGGTGATTTCCACTCTTTGTTTTAAAGTATATTTATTTTTATTTATTTGTGTGGATGTTTTATCTGCATATATGGTGCTGTACCACATACAAACCTGATATACACAGAGATCCAAAGAGGCTGTTGGATCCTGGATCTCCTGGAACTGTTAGAGAAGGGTTGTGAGCCTCTGTGTAGGTGCTGGGAATAGAACCTTGGTCCCATGCAAGAGGAGTGAATACTTTTAACTTTTAACACATTATTCCAACACCGATTTTCACTCTAAAAACAAACAAAACTTTTATAATGCAATGTATGTTGAAATAAATTGAAGACAAATTTTTAACAATTTACATAAGAATGTATAGAAATATCAATTTAGTATAAAATATTAAATTGCAAATTAGAGTCACAAGGTGATATGTTTACACATTGATTTATTTTATTTTATGTGGATGAGTTTTTCCTGCATGTATGTCTGTGCACCCTGTGTGTACCTGTGCCTGTGGAGGCCAAAAGAAGGTATCAGTTCCCCCAGAACTGGAATTAGCTGTGACTCACCATGGGGTGCTGGGAATTGAATTTTGACCATCTGGAAGAACTACAAGGGCTTTTAATTGCTGATCCCACTTCTCTAGCCCCTCTGCACAACAATTTAGTGGTTAAGATTTTAAGACTGTATATGTCATTTTAGAATGAAAGCCCCTTTACTGACAAAAGTTAAATGATATACAACAGGTAAGTAAATACAAGTGTAGAGTATTCATATGCTGGAGTGCTAAGAACTCATGACACACATGTACATTAATCATTAAAATGGTAAACTGAACTAAAACAAACAATACCCTGTGTTACTTGATTCATATGGTATTCAGTTTGAAGCAGACCAATCAGTAGGGCAGAACATGGGTTAGAAGTGGCCTGAGACAGGAGGGGGAAGGACAAATAAACCACAAAAATAAATGGGAAAATCCTAGTGGTAAAGGGAAACTGTAGATCTGGATCACAAGGTTAGTTTCACAGATGTGTAAACCTTCAAAACTCACCAGTGTACTTAATGGAATTAATTGAAAGAAGCTATGTTTTTATAAAAGTAACAAGTATTCATAAAAGGATTAAAAACTGAAAATTTTACAAACAAAATAAGGGAAAATATACATATAATCTGTAAGTATATGATAAGGTAAATTCCCCAAAAATGTAATCATAAATTAACTAAGTTGATTAACATAAATTAATTTTAAAAAATAGATTATTTTAATTTATTAATATTAGGCATAAGTATATTATTTGATAGGTTTTAATAAATAAATAATTTTATTTATTTATTTAATAAATAAAATGGAAAGAAGAGTTCAAAGATATAAAATATTCAACTATTAAATAAGAGGGGGAGTTAATCTTTATTGTAGTTTGTTTCAATTTTATTGATAAAATATTAGATCTTACTTTTTCTGAAGTTATTTAAGTAATATAAATATAGTATCTTTGGAAATTTTCAAAACTTTAGAAAATACAGTTTCAAGTAAAAATTAATCCTTAGATCTCAAACTTTCATGTGCCAAACTGACATTTTTTTTCTTTTTGTGTGTGTATTTAAATTTGTTTATTTATTTTACATTCTGACCACAGTTTCACCTCCCTCCTCTCCTCCCATTTTCTCTACTCACCTCTCCGACTCCCAACACAACCTCCCCACACCCCACCCTGTCTCCTCCTCTGTTTCTGTTCAGAAAGGTGAAGGCCTCCCATGGATACCAACAAAGCATGACATACCAAATTAAAGTAGGACCAAGCACCTCCCTTATATTAAGGCTGGACAACACAACCCAGAAGAGATTCCCAAAAGCCAGCCGAAGCGTTAGGAACAGGCCGTCTTCCACTGTTAGGAGTCCCACAAGTGGACCAAGCTACCCTGAGCCTCCTTTACCTCATCTACATACTGTCCATCCTACTTCCCTGCTTCTTTCATGTCTGGCTGGCTGACTCAACCTACCCCCCCACCCCCACCCCAGGCTGGCTAGCTCCTTCCCCTTTTCTCTCTGATCACCAGCCCCACCTATCCCTACTCTGCCTAACTATTGGCCATTCCGCTCTTTATTAGACCAATTGGGTGCCTTAGGCAAGCAAGGTAAAACAGCAATACACCTCTACATAGTTAAAAAAAATTGCAGCATAATCAAAAGCAACACATCTTTACATAGTTAAACAATTATTTGAAAACACAAAACATACAACACATCTTTACATAATTAAACAATTATTGTGCAACACACAAAAAAATGCAGCACATCTTTACATAGTTAAACAATTATTCTATTCCACAACAGGTATACACCCAAGAGTGGTATATTTGGGTCTTGAGGTAGTTCTATTCCCAATTTTCTGAAAAACCACCATATTGATTTCCAAAGTGGTTAACTCTGAACAAAGAAACCGCACCAAAAGCCCCATCCCACATTTTCTGGCAGTCAATGCTACCTGCTTTTCTGACATGACCAGCCCACCCAAATACCTATCCAGGAGCTTAGCTTTTGGCCATATTAGGGCACAGGCCCAGCTTCTGACTAGCATGTCATCCCCCTTCACCTAAGTTCTATAAAACCTCACTGCCTTAGCCTGGACACAGACTTGACTTCCCTGGCCCAGTCCTTTGGGACTGGTGAACCCTCCCTGGAGCAAAGGCAAATAAACCAGCATTTATCTGTTTTTAATCTGGCCTGATCTGGCCTTTTGCATTGTCAGAAAACATATCACTTGGTGCCAAATTCCAGGAGGAGTTGAGTCCCCAGGCTAGAGGACCCAGCCCTGGACACCTGGGATTCATTCTCTCTGTGTCTCTGTGTCTCTGTGTCTCTCTCTCTCTCTCTCTCTCTCTCTCTCTCTCTCTCTCTCTCTCTCTCTCTCTCTCTCTCTCTCTCTCTCTCTCTCTCCCTCCCTCCCTCCCTCCCTCCCTCCCTCCCCGCCCCTCTCTCCCCCCCTCTCAATCTCACTGATGCAATCAACTTTAGATTCAAGGTAAGGAGTACCGGGTACCTCTCCAGATCTAGGACCCCAGGCCCCTGGCCAAAATTCAAACAGAGCCAGGGCAAGCCCACTGAGATTGTCCCTGTTCCAGGGAGGCTTGCTGGATTGGGAAACATCCCTCCCAGGCTACCCCACGACCACTGCTCCATCCCAGCTTATCACAGGGAACACCTTGTTCTAGTCTTCAGTCTCTGCCACAGGCTCAAGAATGGACAATGCCAGATCTAAACCCCATTCTCAGTCACCCCTAGGGTGCCTACTACGAAATGTATCCAAGCTGGGGGACCTTAAGCACAAAATGCCTGACTTTCTTTTGTTCTGTGGCCCTGCCTCAGTACACTCTAGATAACCAGTCTAAATGACCACCAGAGGGCACTCTTGATTTTAACATTCTGATTCTAAATTTTTCTTCAGGCACGTGGATAAATGGTCTGAGCTCCCTTAAGTCCTGGTCTTTTGTGTCTGCACTCCTGCCCACTCCCTCTGTAGCCAGTGCTCGATGGCTTAAGTCTTGTTGACCAGGGTTACAGCTAAAATTCCAACATGAGAGGAAGTAAAAACTATGTTGTCTGTTTTGTATGTATGAACAGATGTGTGCCTGTAAGTTTTGTTGCAAACACAAAGCCCCACAGTATTGTGTCAGGTTCAGTTAAATGTATAAATGTATGTAAGCCACTAGATGTTTGTTTCTGACTGGTCTAGAATGTGTAAGTTTACTATGTTCCATGTGACTTGGTGATAGTTCAACTGCTACTGTTACAACTAGCCGCCAGGCTCAAAATTTACCTCTGGGCTTTCTGGCCACTGAATCTGATGTAATATCAGGAATTCATATGTCATTTGGGTATAAATAATATTAAAGCTGTTTTATGCTGTTTAAAGCTGGCTCTGAGACTGGGTTGTGGCTCAGCCTTTTTCAGACCCAGACATGCTTTTAAATTCTCTATGTCCAAGGTCAAAAACCAGAGGGCAGAAAGAACAAGAACAGAACATCCAAGGGATTATTGGCTTATGAATTTATTAGAAATCTGTAACATCTGCAACAAAATTAACTTCAAACACATAACTCAGAGTTGGAGCTGGTCTAGGAAACATGTGACATGCTCAGTGGGAGCTAGGGTGCATTGCCCTAACCTTGTTGATCCCATCTCAAGAGAGCTCAGCATAATGGACTGTGCTTGGCTTAGGTTGGCTTGCCAAGAAGCTTGTACCCATCATTGACTACCAGCCTTCAAAGAGCATCAATACCGGAGAGCTGTCGGGGTGGTGGGCTTTAAGCAGTAACCTTCTGTATCTCAGTGAGCCATGCATGCATTACCTCTCTAGGAGGACTTTGGTCTAGGTGTCTGAGAGCCAATAAAACCTGTTGGATTGCCTTTGTGGCCATCTTTTGTTGGTGAACCTGTTGCAGAAGACATTTGAACAAGAGAAGTATTAGTCAAAAATTCAGTCTCAAGGACATGGATGGGACCCTGGTCATATTTATTGTGCCAATCAAAGTCTTTCTGGTGATGCATTATCAACCTTGTAGGGGGTGAGACAATTGCTTTATATCTAGGGTCAAATGCCAGTAATGACATGGCCTTTACTAATGCTACAGTAGCAGAGCAAATCATACATTACCCCTCTGAAGCTTCTTCTTTGGCCAATGTCTCTTGGTCTGTTGCCAGATGCATATCTCTGGAGGGTATCCATATCTGTGTGGTGGTATTCTGGGGAAAAAATGCAAGCATGCAAGCATACCTCACCCCTGGGTTAATAGGGGATCAAAGTATTGCCATTGAAAGGTGATGGAATCCTTCCAACCCACCAAGGGCAATAGTGTCTCCTGAGGCAGATAAACAAGCCTGTTGTTCAATTTGGGCTTGTGTGACAAGGTTAACATATGGTCCTCAACCCATGAGCATCTCAAGAGAAACAGTGATGCTGTACTGTATATTAAAATGAGGCCTGAGCCTCAGCCTGGTCATCATAGCCAGTGTGCCAGTTAATGAAGCTCCAACACAGCTTTCATCAAATGGTACCAATCATAATAAGTTTGTAAATGCATTGCCCATTGCCATAGGACTTGCTCAAAATATGGTGAGTCAGGACCTAATTCATTAGCAGCCTTATGGACCAAAGATGGGTCTGCAAGAGGGGTATGGCTTGCTCGCTACATTGGGGCACACATTAACTGGAAGCACCATGGTGGGCATGTGCACCACCATAGGTGGAATAGGCTGGGAGGTATGTGGAACAGCTGGCTAGGCAGGCAGACATCCAGGCAAGTCACTCTTTGTATACTACAGTGGTGGTGGGGGAACCACTCAGGCATGAGGGGAGCAGAGAGTGGGGCTGTCAGTGTAGGCTTGGGTGCTGCTGAAATCACTTCCTCTCTCTTTCCATCCCTTTCCTTTACTTTATGCCTATTTTCATCTATCTCCTTGTCAGCAGAGGCCGAGGAAATATCAGTTATGGATGGAAAAAAGGTAAGAGATAAGTGTTACATTGTTCCTGGTAGTGCTTATTGTGGGCCTTAATGACCTCCTCAGTAGGGGAGGACTTCAGTCCAGTGATTATAGCAAACAAAATGGGCATAACAAACAATTAGAGGGTTACTCCCAAGGCTACTTCCCTTTTTCTGGCCAGGAACAGAACTCTCATCCAAAAATCAGGTTCCCACATATTCTCTAAAGAGATCCATGGAGCAAGCATCCTTAACTGCTGAGCTATCTCTCCAGGCATCACAAACCACAAGCATCTGCATGCATTCACAAACACACACACACACACACACACACACACACACACACACACCTGAAAATAGACTGTGGGTCTGTTTCCTGAGGGTCCAGCCATTACATAGAAACACCAGGTGAGCCTGAACAAAAGTATGTGCTACCCTACTGTACAGATAGACTCACAAACAAGACAAACAAGAAGAAAAGGCGAGGGTTGGGGGGTCCCAGCACTTACCTGCTGAAGGGACTGAAATTACACAATGTAGAGGGGCCTACTCACTAAAATATGCTGCTAAAGGGGGCTGCTCAACTAGTGCCATGCATGAGGAAAGGGAGACAAACAGTCTCTGTTCGAGTACCAGATGAGGCAGGGTCCTGTGCTGTTGTTCCCTTTGGAGGAGGGGGCCAAGTAGGCACAGAGTCAATGACACAGACTCTTGGAGAATGTTGAAACAACAAGTCCAGTTTATTCAGGAAGAGGCAAGGCTAATATATCCTTCACCTCACCCTGGGGGAAGGTCTGATGAATATGCATCTGCTGATGTAACATGGTCCATTGGTCCAAGTCATCTCCAGATCATGTCTCAGCTGCTTTTGATAAGGCTTGTCCCACAGCTAATACACTATGGACAAGCTAAGTTTACTATGATTTTTTTCTTCCTCTCTTAAGCCTGACTTGGGCTAGACATGCCTTGCGGTCTTTCTCCAGGTAATTGTGGGTATCTTGTTGGCCTCAGCCCTGATGTCTTCTTCTGAATTGTAGACCAGAATATGGATCCCAGGGGAGGGGTACAGTATGGGGTTGGGTGGGTTTTAAGGAGTGTTAGCAGGCAATAGGCAGTGTCTTGCCTGCGGTTGCTAGGACCAGCCTGGCTTCCATCTGATAAAGCCTAGGTCTTCTTCCAAAGTTGTAGGCCAGAACATGGAGCCCAGGGTAGGGGGTGCAGTATGGGTTTGTTGGGTGGGTTTTAAGGAGTCTTAGCTGGTGGTAGGCAGTATTTTACCTAGGGTCCCTAGCACCAGCTTGGCCTCTGGTAAAGCTGCCACTGTGGGCAAAGAGGAGGGCCAGGGAATGTGCCCTGGGAATAAGGATCTGGGGAGTGAGGCAGCTCTTATGGGAAGCTGGCCACTCATCTGTTCTTCCAACTGGTATGGACTGTATCTGGGTCAATAGAGTCTGCCAGAGTTGTGGGTAAGAGATGGCCAAGGGAGAATGATGACGTAGGAGGTGTTAAGTGGCAGAGGGGGTCTTAGGGGAACAAAATGCAGGAGGTTGGGGCTGTCCACCTGGCAGGCAGGTCACTCACCCACTCATCAACTAGTGAGGACTCAGGATTATACCTGAGTTATTCTTTTATATTAATGATTATAGATATTGAATTGCTAATGTTTGGATCCCACTGCCTGCTTTAGGAGGGTAAAAATAAATTGTATCTAAATCTGAAGAAAAATGCTTTTATGTGTCAACTTTAAAAGAAATAAACAGGTAAACAATTTGTTAGAACTCTTTGAGTAGCAACAATTCAAACTGTTATGTCTATTTGGAAGATGTAACTGTCTATATTTTCTGTTTACTATTTTATAGTTTCCTCCTCATGATTAATAGCTGAGGTGAATTGCAGTCCTCAAAGAGGCCCTGTCAATGGTGTATAACTTACTTGTATGAGGCATACTATTTCTCCATGTACGAAATATTCCAAATCCCTGATTAAGAAACATAAGGCAGAGATTTTTGTCTTCTTCAATGAAGTGTGTCAAATTCCTATCACACTGTCAGTTGTCTAATGTTTCCTAATAAGTTACATGACTACAAATCCAAAAAGGATTAGACGATTGTTTAATGTGGTACACCAGAGGATTTCAGATATTGTCTGGAAGTTGACATCAGCCATCTGGCAGATAGTTCCTGACTCTGCCTCCTCCAACAGTCTTGTTCCATAAGCACTTGAACATAGACCAGTAGTTATCTACAGAAGAATGCTAAATCTACTTTGAAGACTCCTACAGTGATAACTGACCAAACAACCACATCAAAACTACTATGAAAAAACAGTGCTTCAGAGGCAAAGGCAGGCATATCTCTGTTAGTTCGAGGCAAGCCTGATTTACATAGTGAGTTCCAGGCCACTCAGTGCTATACGGTGAGACCCTATCTCAAAAATTAAAATGATAGAAAAAGCAGAGGCGCTAAAGAACACTAATTTCACCCCTAGCTCCACAAATTCAAATTAGAAACGAATCCCCAAGCCCCAGATGGATTCTCAGGGGTGCAATGTCTATATCACATATACAAGCTGCCATCTTTTCCAAGCCTTGCCAGATGGTTTTGCTCTGAGATCACCTTATTTGAGCATCAAGACAGAGTTTGAGATGATTCTCCTTAAACATAAGAACTAATGGAGGTTATGAGTCTCATGACCATTCCTTATATAGTGTAACTCCTAAAATCAATCCAGCTTCCAACTTCCTCCTTAAAGGGATTTGGATAAGCACGTTCTCAGAGTCTCTTGGTGGTTCTGGCCTCTAATAATCCTGTATTTGAAAACAAATAGAATATCTGCACATCTAAGCAGAAAGGTCAGCACTTTCTACACTGCTTTCCTTTGGTGGCTCTAGTAAAACCCCCCTGCAGACTCTCAGTGGAAGACATTATGTTCTAGATTTCAGGTGACTCTCAAAGACCCAACTGATAAATGCTTGGTCACCTCCTGTGGCATTATTGGGACAATAGGATATAAAATAAAGGAAGTTATGTCCTTGGAATTGGGCCATTGAAGGGAATACTGGGATACAAGTTTAACTCTCTCCTCTCTCTCCTTCCTGACCACCATGAGATCAACAGCCTGCTTGCTTCTATCAAATTATACTGCCTCATCTCAGATCCAAAACAACATAGTCAAACAATCATGGAGTAAAAATTTTAAGACATGTAGTCAAATTTAACCTTTCCACTTTTAAGGTGATTTAGCTAAGGTATTTTGTCATAGTGATGAAAAGTTGGCTGATACTGGAGTCTGGAAATTCTCTGTGGCTGAAGGAAATTTTGGACATTCCCCACAACTGTACTGCCACCTTGCTCTAACATAACCTAAAATCACAAGCCTCCTTGGTAAGGATGATATAAGATGTCTGCTTGCTTGAATAGGATGGTAGACATTTGTAGCTGGAGTTTTATTCCAGTCCTGCTCAGGCCCACAGCCGCTCAGACCCAAATAAACAAACAGACGCGTATATTAATTAAAACTGTTTGGCCTAATGGCTCAGGTTTCTTGCTAGCTAGATCTTACACTTAAATTATCCCATAATTCTTATTTATGTGTAGTCGTGTGGCTTGGTACCTTTTCCCAGTTCCGCCTTCACATCTTGCTTCCTCTGTGTCTGTCTGGCGATTCCTGACTCAGCCTTCCTGTTCCCAGAATTCTGCTCTCTGCTTGTCCCACTTATACTATACTTCCTGCCTGGCTACTGGCATTTTATTTATCAAACAAATCAGAGCAACACATTCACAGTATACAGAGCAATATCCACAGCAGACATTGCCTACACCTTCTTCCTTGGCTTGATCAAGAAGCAGCCCAGATTTTTAGACTATACCAGAAGTACTTAGATATCTAGCTACCAACTCTGTAAGTCCCTATTTGAGGGACAGGCTGATAAATCTCTTAGCTCTGGAAATTGATGGACTCTAGACACTTAGACTCCTAGACTCAGAGAGTAATTCAAAGCTAGCTTTTAAATTTGTATATGTTCACAGCTAACTTCCCAGCTTCATGTGTTCTGAATAGAGTATAGGCATCTCGTATAGAGTCTGGCGTAGAGGAGAATGAGGAGAGCAACACTGACTCTCATCTTCTCTGAAAGTTAAGAAGAATCTAAAAGACACAGCAACATTCCTGCTTCTCCTGCCATATCCAGGGGGCTGGCTTGAAGGTCAGTTGTTTCTGGTCATAAAACGAACATACCAAAACCTGACACTGCATTATCTGAAAAAAATAATTTAAAAATCAATTTACAATAACACACTGAAAAATAATTAACATAGAATATATTCAACCAAAGAAGTAAAAGTCTAAAATCTACAAACTAAGAAATGCTGTGAAAGAAGTTGAAGACAGCACAAATAAATAGAAATCTATCCCATATCTGAGTTGGAAGATTTAATAGTGTCGACATATCTGTACAACATAAAACAAAGCAAGTTATAGGCTCAATATTATCCCTAATCACAATAGTAATGGCATTTTTCACAGAAATAAGCAAAATAATCCTAAATTCATGGAATTGGCAATGACATCAAATAATTCAATAATTATATTATGAATCAATAATTCACAATAATCTTGAACAAGAATAAAAGAAAAGAAATATTGTAACCCAGTTTCAAAATTATGGAGTTCATTCTCTCCTCTACCCTTACATACATTCCAGGGATTGAACTCAGGTCCTCAGGCTTGAGAAACAAATGTTGACAGAACATGGTCCAGGACTGGTCTTGCACAAAGAGAAATCTGAGTGCCTGTGAGAAAACTCTAAGAAAACAAGACAGGAGTCCTGTGACTTCAGTTTCTTCAAAATACAGAACTGTTCTTGGAATGTGCTTTCAGACTCCTCCCAGGTGTAGTAGATAGGAGCGACTTGACCTCAGATTGTTCATTACAACTATTGTTATTTGTTTGTATGCCTCTATGGAAAAACTTGTTTTTGCCCCATGCCGCTTGCCCATCACATGTGGCTTGCCTTGTGATTGGACACTTTACTCACGTGACTCTTCTTAACCTTCAGAGTATAAATTGTCTGATGTTCTGAATAGAGTTGGCTACTACATGAGACTTCGGTCTGCCTCAATTCTCCCAAGTCCCACCATGTCTCCAGTACTAAACAAAATGCTTTTACCTTCTGAACTCTTTTGCTGGCGCATAAGCACAAATTCTATACCTAATTTATTTACAAACAGACTAGGAAACTCAACGTGGAAAGGATAATCTTTTCAATGAATGATGTTGGAAAAACTGAATATCTGCAAACAAAAGAATAAAGTTGGCTGGCTTTCAATATAAAATGCAAAACCCTGAAATACAGAGGAGAGAAATGGGGAGAAATGAGAGAAAGAAGAGAAGACAGAGGAGCAAAAGTAGGAGGAGGAAGAAAAAGAAAAGGAGGATGAAGGCAAAGGAAGAAAATGAAACAATCTTGGATATCTTCCTGTTCTGCTCTCCACTTTACTTTCCTGAGGCATGGTCTCTGTACTGATCCTGATCTCGGTGTTTGAGCTCGATGGCTAACTAGTGAGGCCAGACCTGCATGTCTCTGATGCTCTGGCACTGGGGTTACAGGCATGAACCACCACACCCAGTTATTTCCATGGGTGCTGGGGATCTGCACTCACGTCCTCATGCATGCACCACGAGCACTTAAGTATTAAACCACCTTGCTAGCCCAGAAGTCGTTTTTGTTAAAGTTGCAATTTTTGCTCTCGGGTTTCATATTGCTGATCTATGAATAATAGACAATATTAATTTATTATTTGCTGCTATTTCTCCTTTGCTGAATTTTAACCCCAGGTTGAATTTTAATGCAAATTAATGAAGCAAATTATGGATAATTAGTGCAGAATGTTTTTAGAATTCTGTCATGAACTTTTCTTACATCTTATGTAACAACAACATTGTCAAATTGGGAATTAAGAAAATTTAGTATATATGTGTCCTCCCACCTCACTGATATTCTGCTAGTGCTACTCTCCTGACTTCTCCATCTGGAAGGCTTTTTCCTTCCATTCAAAGTCAAACTTCAAAAGCTCCTCATCTATGAAGACTTCTTCATTTACTTACTGCCTAGGGTTACCTACTGCTAAAGAACTGTCCAGAATGTTTTATGTGATTTGCTTATGGCATTTACCATTTCTCATCTATTCTATTCATTTCTCTATATGCTAAGCTATAAATCTTTCTGAATCAGGAAACTCTGCCTTGCCATGGTTTCCTTACCTTATTCTTTGACATAGTACCTGTGCAAGGGGCTAAGGGCGCAGATTCTGTCCGTGAGAGTAAGTTCAGGTTGCACTCCATCACTTCAGCAACATGACTTTCAGATGTTCTGAATACACATCTCTTTGTTTTTCTTTCACTATAATGTATGTCATACTACCTACTCAGAGTTTTTCATGTGATTCAATTCAATTATATAGAAATATTCATGGGAAGCAGTGCTTACAATGGAGTAAAATCTCAAATACCATTTCCAATTATAATTTTAATAGATGCTAAATACTCAATCCGTAATTAAATTCAAGTGAGTTAGCCCTAAGCCTTTAAAATGTTTCTATTATGAAAAATAATCTATGCAAAAATAGAATTATCTAATAAACTTCCTTTTCCCTATTTTTTTCAGACTTCAATATGCTGGCTTCATGAGTCACAAATCTATTTCTCTGACATAAAGCAAAACCTAAGACAAATCCCAGAAGTCACTGTTTCTGCCAGGGATGTCTTGAAAAGCTAAATCACAAAACAATGCTGAATAAAAACACATGCTAAGTATCCATTGTCTTGGTGGAAATGAGGGAAATGTCTGGTCTCTTTCCTCTACATTATTTAATTATACAAGAAAAAATGTTTTGGACTCACATATTTTGACAAGTATCATTTCACATCAAAACATTAACTCTTCAGTTAAAACTGGAAGACCCACAACTTTTTAAATTATTACAGAAAAAATAATAGTAATATTAGTTTAAAAACTTATTTTCTTTCATTTCCAATTCTGAATCCTATGCTTTATAATTGCAATTTTTGTTTAACAGATACTGTATACTCTCTAGAAATATACATGGGGAATGTCTACATTAGACTCAAGTACAGACACATACAAACACACATACAGTCTGAGTTTATAATGATCTCATTGTAAGCAAGCAGCAAGATTCTTTATATATCTCATAGTACAAACATATAAACCAGATTCTATTGAAAATTAGATGATTAATAATTTAGATATCTTGTTGGTTATTATGTTAAAATGTATATATTACATTAATGTGTCTTGCTTAATTATTTTTATCCATATTTTAACATCTGATTTATTTTGAGGAGAAGCATTTCTAGAATTATATAATTATAGTCTGTTCCTGTTTGTATTTATGTTATTATATTCTGGTCTTCAGCAAAGAACTATTAAAATTCACTCCTTCAAAATCTAAGTGAATACAGTGTCTTATTCACTAAATGTCAATTAGCAGTAAAATAACACTTTTATTTTTAGAATAGTGTATGGAAGTTATGAAGATAGACAGTTCCTAATACAATCTTTGTTTTGTAGAATTTTAAACACTTTTTCCCTTCAGATGTAACAAAGTATGAAAATAAGATACTTTACAAAGAAATGTGGAAAATAATGGCAACTGTATTTCTTCAGAGATTTCTATTACCAGACAGTCACTTTGTTCCTAAGTACTGTATGCTTTAGCAAAGACCAGATATGCAGTAATTTATACTCTGCTAAATGGACATAGTATTAAAAATGACTCCTAGTGATTTATTGTGATACAGATCAGAGTATCTCTCAACTCAAATCACGGAAGTTTTATGTTAGATGGCAATTAGCAAAGAGAACCCTAACTGGCCAACATGCAGAGAATAAGCTACTGTGAAGTTCTCAGCTCTATGTGGGACATCTACATGACATCCCCAGCCAAGGGCTCAGGGATATTCATGGAAGAGGGGACAAAAAGGTTGCAAAAGCCAGATGTGGTAGACAACATCAAGAAGGCAGTGTTTGTCAAATACAACCAGGCACATATGAACTCACAGCTATCGTGACAACATGCACAAGACCTGAGAAAGCTCCAGACAGACAAAATTCCCATCATAGTCCAGGGAAAGTAGACATGAAATCTTACCATTATCTGAGGAGCTATTGGCATGTGATACCTCTTTTCAATAATATAACTCCGGGTAGGCCAAGGACACACCAGGACCTGCTCTACTCTCAAGATTTAGTCAACACAAACTGGACTCAATGGGAAAAGAAGGAAAACCAAACAAAGAAAGAAGAAATCTCAAAGCTGGGTTAGATGGAAGGGAGGAAGAAGAAGAATGGAAAGAGTATGTAACAGCGGTGAATATGTTCAAAATGAATAGGATGAAATTTTCAAATAATTAATCAAAAATATTTCTAAATATTTTTCTTGTGAAAGTCTCAATAAAATCACAACCTAGAAATTGAAAAAGAATGGAGCTAGGGCTGGAGGACCTCAAAGAGTCTGGGTGTTAATAATAATTAATCAGAAAATAAACCATTAACTCTGTGCCTCATTGGCTTACCTTTCTGTGAGTCATCAGGTTTTACGAAAGGTTACCCTTTTTCATGATTTGGCTAATGTATGTTCCTTAAAATCAATGCATAAGGAAGGGTTGGACTAGTGGTTCTATTTAGTTTGCGTAATAATTCTATTTACATATGATTGATAGCCAAGCATAAATACTGAACCTTGAGTCATATGTTCCTGATTTGCCTCTGCATTTTCTTACCTGAGATACTGGGTTGATCAGGTGCCCATATTTAAATTTGGCAGTGCAGTGAACTTCAGCCATTCCGTCCTCACAGGGAACAACCTGTGAGTTGGGTCCTTTACTGAAATTCTTGTGATCTACTCTGGTTGCTCACTCTCTTCAAAATGTTTGGCGGGGAATACGTGAGTACATTAATTATTTCTATAAAACTTTTTAGTCTTTTGAGATTTGAGTTTCTTGGTATTTTGAAGAGGAAATATAGGTTCTAATTTGTCTTCCTTAAAATTTTAATTAGTTATTGTCCAACATAACTATTAAATAGAGTTAATATTATCAAGCCTTAAATCCATGCTAATATATTATTCTATTATAATTAAATTGCCTCCATTTTAATAAGTAGTTTGACTCAGAATCATGACTGGTTATACTAAAAATTGGTCTTCATGCTTACTTCTTAATATAGGAAATTAAAATAATTTTAATATGAATTAGTATCTGTTAATCTTAGTCAGTGTAATTTTAACTTAGTTCCATTTTTTATATTAATTATTTCAACACAAACCCTTTGCTAGTCCACTGTCTTTGGAAGAACCAAGAGAGAATTATCTGCATATGCATATATGAAAAAAGTATCCATTTCATATGGTAATTTTATGTAAGTATGTATGTATATTGACAATGATTGTCTTAAATCTATACTATAATTGTACTTCCTAGAAAAGTTATTTGCAGGAAATTTATGAACTTAGTAGAATAAAATCATGTTCTTTACTCATTTACACAGTGATAATTCCTAGAAATTTTAATGAGCAGTTCAAATGTGGCTACTTTCTATCACTGTTGGTTTAGCAATTTACATCTGTAACCTTAAGATCTCATGGAAGCTGTCATCATTTTATTGGTTATGACATAGTTATACTTCACTATGGAGAAATTAAGTGTTACGTAGTTGAAGACCAAAACATAAACAAATAATCTGATAAAAATCTTTAGTTTTCTGCCTTTCTTATTTGAGTTAAATTACTCAAAAGTACTAAATGCTACTTCTGTGCACTGTACAGTCTTATACCACCATTGACACCATTTTAACAAATGCTTTTAAATAAACTTTCATAAAGTAATTGTTATAATTTAGAGATCAAGAGATAAAATTACATAAAAATGTTAAGTTATACAATCTGCTTTGCTTTTAGAAGCAATAAAAATGAAAATTAAAGTGTTAGATTTAAACTTATCTAAAATGTATTTTAAATATTTTGCTTAGATGTGTTGTATATGAATGTTAGATATTTTTTATTATAATCACACTATGAGGGGAGAGTAAAATGACCGTAAGTTTTACATCATTGATGGTGTAGTATAAACCAAATTCCTTTCTGAAGATATGTGGTCCAAGAGTCTAGGGAGCCAACATGTATGGGCTAATTCATTATTCAGTCTCCATTCTGTATGGGGTGTCTTCAAACAAGCAACAAGCTCTCCAGCACTCAAGAGAGTTACCATTTTCTAGTATAGACAGCAAATGACTAGGTGGCCAGTTAAACGTAGACTCCTAAACCCTCTACTTGGCAGATCTGATTTATAATCTCTGATATTTGAAAATACATGCTTGATAAACACACAATAAAATTCTTGAGATCTGCAGAGTGGTACAGTACTGCCATACCTACGTCAACCAAGAAACAATAACAGAAAAATAGCTATTTTGCTATGAAAATTCATGTGTAATATTTTTTTCATTATTTTTAGAAGTATGGAGTTAGGTGTCTCCTAGTGATGAAGGCAATTTGTGTATGTTTCTTATGGCCAAAAGTTAGGCTTACCTTTGACATAATAAATGTATTTTATTTATGTGCTTATATGTAAGACATCTATTGAACATAAGATTAAATTGGCTACTGCAAACCTGAAATCATTTGACTTACTAGTTCAGTGTAAGCCATGTTTCAGGAGGAATAAAGGAATCTGTACAGCAGACTATTAAAATCCTGCTCAAAACAAGATTCAAACCCAGGCATTCCAACATCCAGAGAGCTCAAATTCTTCAAATTAAGATGATCCCTTTAGAATACATTACACTGATTATTCTAGGAAAATGTTTGCTAATTTTTGTCTTGTCTTTAACCAGTCCCAGGTGTTTTGTTAGCATAAGATTTTATTTATAGATTCATTGATATGATGATGAGTTCATTTTAATTTTATCCCTTTTCTATTCCTTTTGAGACTTTTACATATTTCTACCACATTAATCGATTGACAGAAAAATGTTAAACACAGCAATACAAAAACAATAGAGCATTTTGATACTTGTACCAAATATATATATGTCCCATACCTGAAATAACACTATATAGTATGCAGAAAATTGAGACATTATTCTACTTTCTTGAATATCTACTGAAGTATCTCCCATTTTACAATTAGAGCTTTGCCTAATTTGATATCCACACTTATGTATTTCATAAGAGGAGAAATTAATAGAGTAAGGATTTTTAAAGTTCTTAGCATTACTAGACCTTCTTCTTAGTGATTTCAGCTATGGGATTTCAGACTTCCCTATCTTCACTGAAACTACCCACCTCCCTTATATCAGAGATTAAAATACAGAAACTCAGAGACATTAAGTGCTTAGAAGCCAGGAAGTGACAGACACAGGATCATGTCTAACTCCAAAACAGTTTACATAAGAGAGAGAAGAGGGGATAAAGGGAAGGAGGGAAGGAGGAAGGGTGGGAGGAAGATAAAGAGGAAGAAATAGGGAAATAGAGAAAAGCCAATATAGTTAGCATACATAACTTCCAGCTTTATTTAGTAAAAGTAGGCTAACTGTTCTGTAGCTTGATTGAAATATCTATCAATTTTCTGTGATACTGGAAAATAAACCCATGATCACTAAACCACACCCATAGCCCTTACTGTATTTTATTTCAAGACAGTGTCTCATTAAATTTCCCAGTCCAGCCTCAAAATCTGTGACCTTCTTGAATAGGTCTCAGCCTATTGAGTAGGCTCAGCCTCCAGAATAGCTGGAATTACATATGTGCACATACCAGGCAGTGAAAAGACTTCCTGTGAATCCAACTAAAAGGTAGAAAAAGTAACAGTAATATTTTTATAGCCATGTTCCTGCTTCTAAATAAGCCTCAAAATTACTTTGAACACTAACATTAAGTAACAAAAAGTGAACCAGTGTCTATATGGACAATGGGATGCTCAATATTTTAGTCCAATGAGAGTGGAATAAATGAACATTTGATAATTAACTCCATAAACCAAAAACAAATCAAGGTGCGTTATCCAAGGTAACAGCAGACTGAGGTGAAGTCAGATGGGAATAGAGGTTGTTGAAGTGGTAAGATTATTTTCGAAGCAGAAGTAGAAGGGTTATTCCTGAGAGAAACTTCCCTCAAAGATATCTAACTTGGATTGTTTAACTGCAATATGACTTACTGAGCAAATATTATTAAAAGGTTATTCATACTTTAGATTGCCTTTCGCTATCACAAGACTACATTGTGTGAACTTTACACACATGATTCAACAAAAGTTGGGAGTTGTGCTGGTTATGACTTCAACCTTTACTGGAGCTTTGGTGGAATTAATGAGTGTTGGAATAAAAAAAAAATAAGTGCAATAACATTTTCCTTGCAGTAAAATGTAGGAATTCTGTTATATTTGTTGAAAGAAAAAAAAAACCCTTGTTTTATCAACTATTGGTTGCCTTTCATTTAAAGGCTGAACAACATGAGGGTGGTCACTACATACACATGCAATCAAAGAAGTCTAATGTAGGATCCAAGTGGTTCAGGACAATCTGCTTTTGTCCTTTGAAACTAGTCTCATTCTCTAACTATTCAGAGGATATGATTATGCAGTGGTATTGCATGCTTGCAATCTCAGGCCTTGGAGAATTAAGAATCCAAGATAATCTTGCACTGTATAATGAGTTTCAGCCAGCCTGTGCTACCTGAGATACCGTCTCAAAATAGCACCTGCCACTCACTCTTGAGAATTAGTTAATATACCAAGCCTAAGAAGGGTACAAGAAGTATAGAAAACATCTCGTAAAGTGAGTTACTTTGATTTTTATTAGATATAAATATTGAACTCTCCTTAATCAGCTACTCTAGGTTTTTCAACAACACAAAATACTGCATTTGAAGGAGAGATTTAACTTGTATCTAATGATTATATATGTGTGTGATTATAATTAGAATTACCCAAATTTTATAAGCAAATCCAAATGGCTTTAAAAACCTCATGAGTAGAAGTATATTTTCTCTAAATTAAGCATAACATTTATTTGTATAAAGATCCTACCATAAAATATTTGTATAGCTATTTTCCCAAATGTTACCAACTTCTTTTCTGGGAAAAAAAATTAAATGTGCACTCGTATCGACTTTCATTCCTTCAGTTTTCCCTAAATCAAGTCTCATTAGTTTTTTCCCAAAAGGTACCTCACCTGCTCTTCTCGAGTAAAGTAGTGACCTCCATCTTTCTGCGCACTGTGTCCAATCCTCACTCCTTATGTTAATTGATGTAAGGTGTTCGCTTGCTGGAAGTACGCCAAAGCTAAATTCTTAAAAACTCTTCCCTTTCCTATTCATTAGCCATAGCAGTAAAGTCATAGATGGTTTTCTATCTTTTCAAAAGGTCCATCTTCAATTTACACACCAGTCTAGCATCTGGGCTTGAGCCCCAAACATAGAACCATGTGTCTACTAAGTGAGTGAGCGCCACCCTCTTATGATTGCAAGCAAGAATAAATGAATATAAGAGCAAAGAACTTGAAGTCAGGGACAGCTTCTGTCTTTCTTTTGTGACTAAATAGCCATTACTCACTGGTGTTATTCACTACTAGCTACCTGGTCTTTAGTGAATAAGACTGCCAAAGCCTGCAAACATTTAGTTCAGGGATGAAGCCCTTAGAGCATCTATACTAATAAGAAACCAGTCAGAATTAAATTTGTAGACTCATTTTTCCCAGGTGCTGTTTACTTGGGATCTCGTCATATCTCTGTAGAAAACTGGTGCTCGCATCTCTAAATTCATTTTGTCTCCTGGAATTCTAATATTTGCAAAAAACCAGATACACCATTCTTTTGTTTAAGAACGTTGAAGTTTCCAAGCAAAATCACTTTTTTTTTGGGGGGGGAGGTTGTTTTTGTTTTTGAGGTAGTCTTACCGGCAGTCTTTGTTTTCTTGGAATTCACCATATATCTCAGACAGGTCTCAAACTCAGAGCTCTGTCTACCTCTGACTCCAAGCTGCTGGGGGTAAAGGTGTGGGCCACCTTGCCAGACCAGAATTTTATTTTGAATTTATACCTCCACTATTATTAAATGTCAGTTTTAGTTTTCAATTTGAATGAAGAAAGAATGTGTAACCACGTTACTATTTCTTTCTTCCTAATTAATCAACCCAGTTAACAAACAGTACAGGAAAGAAGTAATTGGGTTATCACAAATCATGAACTTTTGAAAACTATTGAATTGTAAGATGAAAGTCTTGAGAAATTGTATTTAGCCAATAAGAGTCACAGTTACTTTACTGAGTCATGAATTTCTGTAATTAGGTGAAGTGGTAAAAGCAGAGTCTGCTACAGGACATTGCTCATTGATTTTTTTTTCCATTTTGTAGCCTAATCTCACAGATCAACGCCCAACTGTCAATGTACTATATTCTATCAGCAGAAGTCCCTTATAATCAGGAGCAGCTCAGGCTGACTCACCAAAAACAAAGAGATTACAGGCATTTTAAAAAACTATTTGGGGCTGGGCAGTGGTGGTGCACACCTTTAATCCCAGCACTCAGAAGGCAGTGGCAAGTGAATCTCTGTGAGTTCAAGGCCAGCCAGGTCTAAGGAGCTTTCCTGGAACTCCCAGAACAGGCACCAAAACTACACCTAGAAACCCTGTCTCAAGAAAACAAACAAACAAACAAAAACCTATTTTGGAGTCCATATTGTCAATCTAAAAGTCTAATCTTTTAAATTATCTTCAATAATTCACAAACATTTGTTTACAGTTTGCAAATATGCATCTTATCTGAAGAGGAATAAAAGTTAGGGATCATATTCTTGGTCCAATGTCACATGTACATTCTTTGTCAGCTATGGCTTCATTCAAGTCCTTCAGACACTCCAGTTAACTATGCTAGAAGGAAATAAAAAATTATTATATCATGAAAAGCATTATGTACAAAACATGAGAGTAATGTGTACACATGACTGTGTGTGTATTTATATTGCTGTTATAAATAAAATGAGAATCAGTTTCATTCAGTGCTTCCTATCACTATTTCACCTTTATAGTATGGCAATCTATAAAAAAGTAACAGGATATCTCTGGGTATTTTATCATCCTGCTTCTTAATTGAATATTGGTGCTATTTTATTTAAAAGAAGCTGGAAAGAGAGCCCATGGTTAGATTTTGCAGGTTATGAAAAAGGAAAACACTTTAACCCCAGGAGACTCATCTTTGCCGTACTATGTGTTGCTAGTGTTCTGGATAAACAAGCAAATCATAATATATTTTGAAATGAAGTCATTCTTCTTCATACGGCCATCGTTGCAATAGCAATCTTCTTGAATTGTTGTTCACCTCCTTGGAGACACTGAAAATACGTGTACACAGTCTCCTAGGCCTGCACTTAGCTGCCAGTCTCACAATGTCCCTGTTTCAAAGGGTAAGTAAGAAAATGGACAAAGGCGGTGACAGGCAGAGGCACTGGTACCTGGGGACGCAGGCTCCTTCTGTGGATCTTTCATTTGCTATTGTGCTGACTTCTGGCTGTTTAATCAGGCATGCAGCTGGAATATAGAAAAGCAAATATTCGCTGTGAATACACGAGTCCCTTCACAGCAACAAGGACGCAGGTTCCTGAACCTTCAGTGGTACAGGAACTAGGGGTTTGGTTGTGGAATATGGTACATGTGTAACAAAAGTCACAACTGAACCTCTCTCAGCTAGTCACTGGAGCCCCTCACTATTCTACTCCCCTACAATGCTGATTCTCTTTCCTCCCAGATATCACAAAGGTTAGGTTTATTGTTTCTGGATACTTCAGATCTTTCTTCAGTGATTTCCAAGTTCAGAAGTTAGTGAGTAGGATGACATACCACCTGTCTGTCAGTAATAAAGAAACAGGTAGGCTTGACCCTTCTTATCTATTAGGCATTATTCCTTTCTCAAAACAGATATAGGAGTACAATTTAGGATTCATTTTGTTTTCTTTCTTTATGCATTTATGTGTGTGTACTCACATATATATATTCATATATATTCACATATAAATATATAATGAGGTGCACATATGTGTACATGCATACACATGCATGTACATACCGTGGAGGTCACGGGACAACCTCTGTTATTTCTCAGATGCCATCTATCTTGTTTTGGGGACAGGATCTCTCATTGACCATTGTGCTGACTGGCCAACCCCATCTCTACACGCCCCCAACCCCGACCATATACATGGGATTATAAATTCAAGGCTAAACACTCATGAACATAAATAAATCTAAATTTTTTAATGATTTGGATTACCAGTTATCCTTTCTCCATCTCTCTGTATTTACTGAAGTCATCAAAACTAGAATATTACAACAGAGTACTAGTAACTAAACCACCAATATGATTTAGATTATATCTAGTTCCTCATAACTATCCTTTTCTGTACCAACAGTTAATTTGACATGTTGAATCTTGTTATTATATCTCTTCATCTCTTACAATCTTTAATAATTCCTCAGTTTTGCCCTCAATTTACTGACCTTGACTCTTTAGAAGAGTACTCAATTATGAATAAGATGTCTTTCAGCTTAGCATTCCCTGATGTTTTTCTTGGTTAAGGTTGTACATGTCCTTTGTTCAAAAGAATAGTATGGATGCAATGTACCCTTTCCAGTGCATCCTATCAGGGGGATCACAGTGTCAACCCATCATTCCCTGATAGGATCACTTAGTTGTGGTGAACTTGGTAAGAGGATGGTGTACAGATTTCTCACAAAAGTACAATAAGTCTCTTAGGTATTAGGTAATAAATTGTTTAGGACTATTCAATGATCTTCTTTCTCAATATTCTTTTGCCAATTTCAGCATCCCAATTGGAGTTTATTTTCTCTTTTCTCCATCTATTAATTGGAAATGTTTTTGACGAAGAGCTATAGGCACATAGTATTTATTGACATATTAATATGTTAAAGGTGGAAAGGCATCTCCCTCCATCTTTGCATAATGACATACTACTACAAGCATTTGCTAGTTTCCTCAAATGAAGTCAACTCTTATTTTTTATTACATTTGTTGTGTGTAAACATGCATGTGTATGAGTGTGGATGTGAGCATCAGCTGGCAGGAGCTGCTTCTCTCCTTCCACCCTGTAAGTACTAGAGACGGAACCCAGCTTAACAGATTTATGAGCAAGTGTCTTTATCTCCTGAGCCATTTCGGTGGCCCTTGACTCTTATTTCTAGATGCCTTTTATTTTTATTTTCTGAGCATTCTTTTGCTACCATTGCAAGATGAAACAATCTCATCTCTTATTGTTTTCTGTATTTGAAATAGAATTCACGGCTTTCCTAAAGTTTTCTGATTCATTGAATGTAACACTGATATCTGAAAAATCTGTATATTAAATATACGCATTGTTACTGGAGTAACTGTTGATTTACCTTTTACTTAATAAGGCAAGAAACAATGTACCCATTTATCTACATATAACTACATTCACTTCTGTGCATGCACACAAACATATGTCTGTATGTATCTGCCTGACTACACACCATTCTCTAGCTATCTACTCATCATGTATCTTCTTCTAATATCTCTAATCTAATCAGTGTCACTATTTCAGTCTTCCCATTCTTTTAAACTTCTTTCTCAGGCAACAAAGACCATGAGCATCAGTATTTGAAATCAATTTGCTTATATTCTCAACCCGGCTATACATGTACTTTAAATTTTTTTAAGCTATTTTCCTGGAAACAACAGTTCCTTCTCACTCTTATCATCTCAGGTCAAAAACACCATTTTCCAAAGTTGACCAGAATGTGGGAAAGTGCTTCCCCCCTTTATTTTTCTAGAAGGAAGTCCACAGCAATGGTATTATTTATTCTTTGAAAAAGCAACCTTGAGTGGAACTCTGTAGGCCTGGCATTTTCCTTGCTGACAGATTTTCCAACTAGTAGTTCCGTTTCCTTGGAATTATCAGGCTGTTCAGGTTATCTACTATTTAGTGACAAGCAGAGCTTCTGACTCATCTTGTGGAGCAGAAACACTTAAGCAGAAAGTTAGTCAACATTTAAAAGAAAAGAAAATTGAAGAACAGGAGTGTTTGTGAACATAGCTGCAAATAATATCCGTTCTAAATAAAACAATCCAATGTGGCAATATATAAAAAGAAGGATCTAGAAAGGTCAGGCGAGGGTTGTCTTAATAGAGCAAGGCTGTCTCAACAATCGAAGACCAATGCTTGTATCTCACCTTATTAACATACCAAAACAAGAAAGCCTTGTGGTCTTCAAAATGTAAGATGTAAGAATAGAATTTGACAAGTTTAATACTATCAATGCTCAAAGTTCCCAGTAAACATTAGAGACACCAATTTTCTTACCTTGGTTAAAAAAAAAAAAAAAAAGATACTCACACAAGCTGAACAGACATCATACCTAACGGTGGAATATCAAAGTATTCATGCAACCGCCCGCCTTCTGCTCCAATCTGCACATGCCGAAATGAATGCAAAATGTCCTCTTTAGGAACTCGATACTATTTCTTTTTATTATGAAAATAATCATCAAAAAAGGGAAACAAGTACAATTGGCTGTAACCCTGGGCTTAAAGTCATCACTCTCTTGTTTTGGATTACCAATTATTAATCCAGTAGCTATGCATATTGAAATATCATTTTTGCATGTATAATATGTTGGAATAAGAACACTCACCTTACTTTATACTGCCTGTTGATATGATATATTAGAGCACTCATAGAAAGTGTGAGGAGCATATTTAGAGCCATTCTATGGTATTCTCTGGTATCTTCAAAGACAAGGAAATAGCAGCATTAAAAATTATTTTATAAAATGAAAGAACAGGTGGATTATAAACTAAGATGTCAAAGCAATTCGACTAGGGAACAAATTCCACATGACTAAATCCCAAGATATGAAAAGGATGGAAGAATACTTAATAGGCTATTTCTTCTAGTGCCTTCAATTAAAATATTTAACAATTCTTTCTAGATAATGAGAAGAGAAATTGCTTAATTGTTTTTCAGAGATTTCTTCATTTACCACAATGATTATATTAAGTACTCATTGATTATATGTTTTAAAAAATGTTCCCATTATTTAGCATATGTTGCATTATGTGGTCAAAATTCAGTTATTGTTGGCTATTACTTTGGATTAAATTTGGACATCAGTATTAATAAAACCAAAGTGTTTCTCCCATTTACTTCTGTCCTCTGATTCTGCTCTCATTTGAAATAACTCTTGAGTATTATTTATGAGAGAATATATAATTGGTATTTTCCTTTGCCTGTCTTTTAACTTGTCATTTTTCTGGTTTCAAAAATTTTGAGTTCTAAATCTTTTCTTCTAGATTCTCAAAGGGATATAGTGTGTTCCCACATTTAATATTAAGGAACAGAGTTGTGGTGTCAATTTACTTCCTTTGTAATTGACTTAAATGTGTCTAAATGTAATGTTGCAAATGTTAACTTTAGTTTTTTTCATTAATATTCCCCAATATGAAAGGATTTACTCATATCTAATGATGTGATTTTTTATTATCTGAATTTTTCTATATCCTTTTTTTCTTTTCATAGCTCTCTCATTTCCAGTATGTAGATATCCTTTGTGATGGATGCAAGGAATCTACTTGGGCCTGGGTCAACTAGTTAAGTGAAAGTTTAGGATGAGTGGACACAAAGACAA
Organism: Peromyscus eremicus; assembly: GCF_949786415.1. Taxonomy (NCBI): domain Eukaryota; kingdom Metazoa; phylum Chordata; class Mammalia; order Rodentia; family Cricetidae; genus Peromyscus; species Peromyscus eremicus. Next base: position 50,664,059 of record NC_081433.1, on the reverse strand, counting down.
GGATTTCGAACAAATCATTTAATTTTCTGAGTTCCTATAACAAATGATAGAGGACAGACTCCAGAGCTCAGACTCATATCATTTTATGTCCCTTGTGGGGGTCTAAAAATTTACAGTCAACTCCAGTAACCTGAACTTAAGTTAAGACTGGTTCCTGCTGGAGACTCTAGGGTGGAAACTGTTTTTCTTGCCTTTCCTGGATTCAAAAGGACACCTATATCTGGGTCATGTTCCTCCCTTCATGTCCAAAGATAGCAGCACAAGCTCTTGCTTCCATGATCCTGTTGCCTTCTTTAAAAGTCAATTCTCCTTTTGTCTCTACCATATAAAGTCAGTCATACACATATGACTTATTCAGATCATCTGAAGGAAACTGTTTCACCTAAAACAATTTTATTGTATTAGAAAAGTCCATTTTGACTAAAGTAATAGTCACAGGTTCCAGGCACTAGAAAGTAGGTGTCATATGCTTTTAAAAGTAAGCAGCATTTGAAGTTTTCTTTTTTTACTGTAATTAGTTTAAGTTTAGTAGTCTTCTACCGAGTTAACGTTATTTGCAATTCGTCTTCCTGAAAATTGTTTCCTAGAAATTAGCAAAGATATTTTGCATCTTACTTGTTAAGAGGCTGTGTAGATTAGATTCCTGAACATCTAACTGCTAACTTACAAAAATGTTATATCCGCTAATCTAGTAATGGGATCTTGTCTATGAATACTTTTCTATCAGTCTGGAAAAAAATATGAATGTCCCATCTTAATAAAACCAGCTGTGTCAGTGTTAATGAACTATTTAATCTGTTGATCAAATTTATTTTTATTATATTATATGTATATATTCATTAGATTATATATGTATATTCTTTGAAAGATATAAACTGAACTCATATTCCCTTTTTAGTCAGAACTTAGATTCATAAGAATCACATCTCAGTGACTGCTTTGCTAAAAATCATCATAGCTTAGAGAATGCAGAGACTAGGGTTAATTGTTCTCTCACTTGAAACTATGCTTCTGTTTCCTGAGATTAATTAGTTTAGGGAATATTCAGCCAGCATAGGCATGCTTTGCTTTTTTGTTTTCTCCTTGAAGCAGAGTTGGAGTTCATTAAGAGAATTTAATATAGATTTTAACCTCAAGGGTTGAGAGAAAGAAAAGTAGTCAGGAAAAAATAAGAAACATCCAGGAACACTGGTGTGACCTTCTCAAAGGAAAGAACCATGCCACACCTTCTTAATGCCGCCTAATACTGCTATGGAGCAGCCTTCATTCATTCCAATGCCATCATCAAAAATGTCTGCAGCCAATCTACTGGGGACTGATGACAACAGATGAGTTCACATTGGGATTCTACAGATAACAAAATTAAATATTATGTGCTTTAAAATGTTAAGAGCCCAATTATTGGAAATTTACTTTTGTTTACTTTTTTCCATTCTTCTCTCTAACACACACACACACACACACACACACACACACACACACACACACACACAGAGAGAGAGAGAGAGAGAGAGAGAGAGAGAGAGAGAGAGAGAGAGAGAGAGAGAGAGAGAGAGAGTTGTATGCACAAACACAGGCACTCACACATGCACATGTACACACGCATTGCTATCTTCTCGTACTTTAAACTGACCTAACAATATGAGATAACATAAATGTAACAATTTGCTTATGTAATTTTGTTTTTATCCTGTAGGGACCTTTAGAATTAGAAAAATATTGTCTCTTACATAGATGAGAAAGCCTCCTCAATAGAACATGTTATTTATTTCACTTCATAACAATTACTGCTATATGGATATGCCACTAACTGTGGAGTTAAACTTGAAGTTGAGAATTTTCATCATGGCACATTATCAGTGTGCTCTCAAGCAACTTAGCTTCATGGACTCCTCGTATATGAAGATGGTATGTAGAGTCAGTCCCTCAAGACTGCTCAGTGGGACACAGGTGAAAACACTCTAAAATATAGCCTGTTTACATGAGTAACTGATTTGAGAAAAGATTGCTGGGTAAATTGAGTAACACTGTCATCATCAGATTTTTCTGTCAATGTGACACAAGCCAAAGCCATCTGAGAAGAAGGAATTTCAATTGAGAAAAAATCATCTATTAAATTGGCCCATAGACACATCCGTGGGCTATTTTCTTGATTAATGACTGATGTGGGTAGTATTGCATGTGTTGGGTTGTGTAAAAAAGCAGGCTGAGCTAGCCCTGAGGAACATGCCAGTAAGCAGCCTTTCTCCATGCACTCTGCTTCAGTTGCTGTCTGGAGGGCTTGCTAACCTCCCTTCATGATGGACTGTGAGCTATAAGATAAACGAAATCCTTTCCTCTCCAGATTGCTTTTGGTCGTGGTGTTTAGTGCAAAAATAGTAACTTAATGTGCTTGTTGAACTTGAGAATCCTTATGACGGATAAGAATTCTTTGAGTCCACATTATATTTCAGGTACTACATTAGTAACTTGAAAGGCAAAACAGGAATGCAATTGCCCACTGGAAGTTTACAATTTGAAGATAATGAAATGCAGCAAAGAGGGCCACATGTAACAGAGGTGCAAGTGGAAAGCTGTTTAATAAATTCTAAAAAGATTCCGTGTAATTGGTGGAGCTTGAACTGAGTTTTGAGTTTGGGGACAATGTAATCCTAACAGATGGGACAATTGCCAAAAAATACTTTTCAAAACTATGTCTGAGGAATCACTTTTTTTTTGTAAGTTCTTTTTTTGTGTGTGTGTGTGGTTTTTCGAGACAGGGTTTCTCTGTGTAGCTTTGCGCCTTAAGGCGTGCGCCACCACTGCCCAGCCTGAGGAATCACTTTTAAGTGGCCTCTTGACAAGTATTTATAATGTTCAAAGACTGAAACTTAGTTTGGAATCTATGCTTCTTGTATAGAAAAACCAATTGGCAGTTTCCCTGCTGGCTACTTATGGTATACATGGGCTCAAACACTAGATATGTGTGGTGGTATTGTGTTCCCCAAAATACTGTCCCTAATAAACTTATCTGGGGTCAGAGAACAGAACAGCCACTAGATACAGAGCCTAGAAATTGGTGGCACTCACACCTTTAATCCTAGCCTTCTGGAGGCATGGATCTCTGTGAGTTCAAGGCCACACTGGAAATAGCCAGGCATGGTGAATCCCAGAAAGGGAGCCTTTAATTCCAGGCAGTGATGCCAGAAAGCAGAAAGGTATATAAGGCATGAAGACCAGAAACTAGAAGCTTTTAGCTGGTTAAGCTTTTAGGCTTTGAGTAGCAGTTCAGCTGAGATCCATTTGGATAAGGACTCAGAGGCTTCCAGTCTGAGAAAACAGGTTCAGCTGAGGAATTGGCAAGGTGAGGTGGCTGTTCTGCTTCTCTGATCTTCCAGCTTTCACCCCAATACCTGGCCCCAGGTTTGTTTTTATTAATAAGACCTTTGAAGATTCATACTACAGATATGCAACATTAACTCATCTTCCTCATCATGACAATAATAGAAAAAAAGAACAATTAGTATCTCCAGATCTTTCTTCTAAAAATCCCCAGACTTTCCAAAGTACTGAAGCCATTAAATAATTCATGTCTGAGCTTTTTCCTAACTTTATTGAAAGGTTCCACTTTAGCATATATTTTACTTATACTCTAGAGGAAATTCTATGATATGGAACTATCAGATGTTCTAAAAAGGTAACAAATAAATGTCCACTATGATTTGAAGGTTACATTACAGGTTAGAACCATCCTTCATATAAAATAACTGAGTCAGAGCTCAAACAAGCAAATAATTTTCCAGAAATAGAGGGTAGATGAAGACAAATTCATCTACTTTCATAAACCCACATTCTTCGTAAAGATTGGTTGTTTGATTTCACAAGATAAAAAAGCCAACATGCAATTTGTCAACAATTTTTTCAAATTAAAAATTGAATCCAGATACATTAACATCTTAATGTACTTCTAACACATACATTAAATGGTGTTAAACAGACTATGTATGTATGTATATATATATATATATATATATATATATATATATATATATTTCAAGCTTTGGCTAATTATAAATATCCAATCCATTGTTAACATATATTCAAGTGTCTCTAAAGTCAATCTGAAATATATATCCCAGAATATTGAACAATTGGAATCTTATTTCCCAAATACCTACATTTAAAAATGCATTCTAATAAATTAGACAAATATTTGTTAGGCTCTTTTCATCTTAGAAGAAATAAATGACATGATTTCATGGTTTTATATTACTCACTTGATAGTATCAGATATGTTTCCAACTTCCGTTGAATCTATGTAGCTATCCCACAGTACGAAGATGAGGGACTATGGTGAAGCTGTGAAGAAAAGGAGTGTCATGTGCTCTTAGCCCTACTAACCTGGAACACTCCTGTGGTTTCAGTGATAGTGGCCCCCATAAGCTCATGTATTTGAACAGTTGGCTCCCATTGGTGGCACTCAGGGAAGATTATAGAATCTTCAGGAGGTAGTGCCTTGCTGAAGAGTGTATAAACATCACCGGGGATAGGTTTTGGGGGTTATATCTATCCCTACTTCCTGATCCCTTCTGCTTCCTATTTGTGGATGAAAAGGCAGCTAGCCCATTTCCTCTTCCTGCAATCTGTTGTCATGCTTTCCCCACTCTGATGGACTCTGTCCCTTAAGAACCACAAGGCAAAGGGAGTTCTTCCTTCTTTAAATTCATTTGGTCCTGGTATTTTATCAGAGGAACAGCAAAGTAGAGAGTCTTGATACTACACAGCAAGATTTCATGAAGATTAAAGAAAAGCATAAACATTCGCTCCCTTTCAGCTGAAGTGAGCATGTAGAATGTCTCATGTTCATTTCATGCAGAATAAATAACAGCATAAACATTCTTTCCCTTTCAGCTGAAGTGAGCGTGAGGAATGTCTTATGTTCATTCTCACAGTGAGTGTGTTTTCCATACCGAGGTAGAAGCTACTGTAACTCTGCAGGTTCTCCATCACCTTGATTTATGCTGAGATTTTAGCTCCCGAAAACCCCCTTAGAGCCAATCTGCAGGAGACATGATTGTAATGTGATTGCTCTCCAGGAAAAGGGAGACTATAATTTGACTAGTGTCCTGTCTGCTCTAATAAGTCATACTAAGGACATTTTCCCAACCATTCCTGCATTACTAAGAACCTGGCTTGTATTTCACCCAAAGGAGAGCTTTAATGCCTTGTAGAATATGTTTAGTGCTAGAGAAGATTTCTCCTCACTAGCCATTTAATTATATTACACATTTTTAAAGAATGTTTATGCATGTATTTTTGAATGGAAAATATAAAATGTTTCTGAATATTACATATTTTTAAAGAATGTGTTTATGCATGTATTGTTAATGGAAAATATAAAATGTTTCTGGATATGTTGAAGTATGCAAGAATATCTTTGTTGTTTCTTTGGTGATTTTTTTCAAAAAATTTAGTTAGACTGGCAAAACAAAACAGGTTATTGCCATTGTTGTGGTTGCCTATCAAAACTGATGTGTATGTATAAAAACTATACGGCTGAAGAGGCTACACATATTTGTTTGTCACATGACTTGAAGAAATCAAATGGGTTCTGACCAGAAAACTTCCTCTAAGGTGGTTAGAATGTTTAGTACCAGAAGGTGCCGTTTAGGAGGCTGGTGTGTGTGTGGGGGGGTCATTCACACTCTCACTCAGCTGTGAACCCTATGAACCACATCCAGGATGTGCCTACTACTGGGGACAATAGCGGCATAGATGTTCTAGGAGTAACCAAGTACTTTCTGATTGGATTTAAAGCCCATTCCACATGAGGAAACACATGCAAATCTGACTAAGAATCTATGGTTGGGGAGGTCATCATTCCTGGGTGTGAACCTACTACTGTAATTCTGCATATTATCAAAATGCCCTCTAAATTCCTAACTCTGTGCTTATAGATCAGTGCAACTTTCAGAGGAGTTTCTTTGTGAAGTGGACAGTGATTAATGCAGAAAGTCACAAGTAACAAAGTTCAGAAAACAAATATGTGTGGATACTCAGGCAGAAACTGGACATGTATATCTCATTTATTTCCAAAGGTCCAGGGATCAGGGATCAGAAAGATTGTAAAGACCAGAAGTCAGGGAAGACTGCAGTGAAACAGTCTCTTCTGGATATGACAGGACTAATACACTCATGAATACATGTCATCCATGATTGCATGCACAAGATCAAGCCAGTTAACATGATAACATGGAGTAGAAAAAGGTCCCAAATCCCTACCAACAAGTGAGAAGCATGTACAGTGATGTGAGAGGGGCCAGCTCTCTTTGGATAATACTTTCCCTAGGCAAGAGAGCCTGAGCTGTAGTAAAAGATAACTGAACAGGCTAGGGAAAGCAAGTCAATAACCAATGTTCTTCTACGTTTTCTGCATCTAACTCCCACCTTGAGTTTTTGCCTTACTTCTTCGATGATGGACTACAACCTGTGAGTCAAATAAACCCTTCCCTCCCCAAGTTAGATTTAATCACTGCATTTCTATAGCAACATAAGTCAAACTAAGACATATATAGTAATACATTCACAAAGAATTAGTAGAAATATTATATATACTTTAACTTTAGTTAGTTTAATTTGTTCTTGGTTCTTCATATCTTGATTGCCCTGTGAATTTTGTGTGTTGAAATTTACAGTTCAGTGTCCCAACCAAACCTGATTTTCTGTATGTATTTTCTCATCACCAAACTTAAAACTTTCTCATGTTGATGACACCCACACTGACCAGTCTCAGCCTCAACCTCCCTGTCACCCTTTCCTGTTCCTGATTTTAGTGGAATGTTTTGAGATTCTTTTCCAATTTCACACAAAAGCAACTGTAGATTTTTCATGGATAGCCTTTATTGTGTTGAGATATGTTCCTTCTATGATGAGTTCCATTTGGACTCTTAACATGAAAAGATATTGGTTATTCGTTATTCTTTATGTGAAAATAGATAATATCCTGGAGTAAAAATTACTATTCATGTTTTCTATCTTATACATTTTATAACTTAGTACTCAATATCTAAGTAATAAAAATATCTGTATAATGAATAAAAGATGATAAAAATTCTAATATTTGGATGCATTCCATACTTTTCATGCTTGTTTGTAATTTTATTAGTAGTAGATTAATTTTACTGAATTTTTTTCTGTGGAGACATTTTTTCACAATGTGTTAGTCTCTCTCACAGGTCTTTTGTTGTTGTCACTTCTAAGTATGTTTTCTTCTGTGGAATTTCTGTAATTACTCTAATAGCTGCCATTTTCAAAGTGCTAAGCACCTCCCCAAGCTCTAGTTCACACTATCATATTTCATTGCTAGAGGACTCTATGATATTAAGGCCATATTATCCATATTTTGTAACTGAAGAAAAATGAGACACACTGAAATTAAGGAACTTCTGTGCACATACAATCGCTTAGTGACATAGAAACTTAAATTCAAATCTCTTTGGGGTCCAAGACAAAACATTTACACAGTCTCCTAATATCTTGCAATAATTATTTTAATGTGAAAAAAGCTTTACTCTTGCCACATTTTAAAGTGTAAGAAATTTGTTATGGGCCACAACAAACAATATGCTTTCTTTATCAGTAATCATGTTTTGTAAACCACAGGGAATTGTTTGAAAGCTGTAATGTTTTCAAAATTTGGCTCATTCATTAACCAAAGTGCCACTAGACCTTCATCTAAAGACACATGTAATATTCACTGAGATACATTCGTTCCAACACAAAGTGTAGTGTTAACCTTTGAACCTAGGTACCTGCAGATGGTTTACTCTGTGCAGTACAAATATGAATGTTTGCTTTGTAGAACTATTAAATCTCCAGAAAAATCCATAATTCTGCAATTCCATGAGAAATTCTATTTCTCTACAACTGTATGTCGGAACCTGATCCATGGAAAACAGTGCTAAAGACAACCTCACATCCATACAGGTTTTCTTGGTTCACTGTCATAGCCAGTTTACAGTTATGTAGCTGTATTCTACATATTTTTAAAGTCTTCTTTCTCCAGTTTCTGATGAGAGCCCACCTTATTCCCTGAGGTAGGGCCGACATTATGAACTCTTTTTCCCCAGTATCATATCGTTTCCAGCAGTATTTTCTCATCAGAAATAGAAATAAGGACCAAAATAAGTCTGTAATATGACTTGAAATCTGGAGTGACATATTTTCAGCCATTCCATTATTATCACCATTGTTGTTATTGTTATTGTTGTTGTTATTCAAGATTATTTTGGCTATGATGGGTCTTTGTGATTCCATATGAAACTTAAGATTACGTTTTTCAATTCCTGTGAATAACTGTGTTGGGAGTTTGATAAGGATTTCCTTGAATCTGCAGATTGTTTTTTATAGGACAGACATTTCACATATGAATCCTACCAATCCATGATCATAGTGGGGGGGGCCTTCCTTATTTTGGTATTTTCTTTAGTTTCTTTCCTCATCATCTGAGAATTTACATTGTGCAAGTCTTTCATTTTCTAAGACTTTTTTTTTGTACTATTGGCAGTGGATTTGTGGTAGTTTAAATCAGAATAGCCTCCATAGGCTCATATATTTGAAAGTTTGGCCCCAAGATGGTGAAGCTGCTTAGGTTTGGCGCTGTTAGAAAAGGTGTGCCACTGGGGTAGGGCTTTGAAACTTCAAAGCCCATGTTATTCCCAGTTAACTGGCAGTTGTCATCTCAGATTGTGAGCGCCCAGCTACTGCTCCAGTGCCATGCCTGTCTTCCTGCATGCCTGCTCCCCACCATGATAAGTCATGAACTCACCCTCTGAAACTGTGAACCCCCAATGAACTCTGTTCTGTAAGTTGCTCTGGCCATACTGTCTCCACAGCAATAGAAAAGTAAATAAGCCAGTATTGTTTCCATGATTTGTTTCTTGATATATTGATTGTTAGCATATCAAAGGGTACAGAATTGTGTATATTAATTTTGCATCTTGCTCCTTTGTTGTGATTGTTTATCAACTATAGAAGTTTTATGGTTCAGTATTAAGTATGTTTAACATATAGAATCATGTTATCTGCAAATAAAGAATACTTTGACTTCTTGCTTTCTTATTTATATCCCCTTTATAGCCTTCACTTGTCCTATTACTCTAGCTAAGACTTTAATATTCTGAATATAAATGGACATACTGGAAATTCTTGCTTTGTTTTTTTTTAATGCTTTGTGTTTTCTCTTTTTAAACCTTAAAGTAAGTTTTCATTTGGCTGATAACACTTAGCAAGATTAAGATCATTAAAGTAGTAAATAGTAATGTTGCAGTGACGAATTCACTTTCAATTGTTATCACAGCAGAAAATAAGGAACCTTTCAATTATTCCTCAAAAAAATATTTAATGTAGCAAAGATGAAAATGTGCAAGACTCTTAGGACATTGAAGCAGCTATGTGGTATTATTACAGTGGTTATAATGATAAGCACAAGCCTCTATAAATTTGTTTCAACTTGAACAGTGTATACCACCACAAGTAACCCATAATATAAAATATGGACTGAAGATTATTATGTATCAAGTAGGTCCATGTAGCAAATATGCCATTCTGATATATATTGATAATGAGAGAGCATGTGCATATATACCACTGTGATAGATATTGATAATGAGAGAGGGGGAGGTAGGAAGAAATGGGAAATCAATACCCATTTTGCTAAATATGTTGTAAACTTAATATTACTCTGAAACAATACACTGTTATAAATTCTTTTCTTGGTGAAAGAAATACATAGATACATGCATTTTATAAAATGTAGTGATAGCAGCATAATTTCACAGTTAAAGCAAAGTGATTGTTGCTTCCAATATTTAAATCTTAAATTCCTCTAGCATTGAAACATTAAAAAGAAAATTTGGAAACTAGAGAGATGGATCAGCAATTAAGAGCATTGGCTGATCTTGCAAAGACACTGGTTTCTCTCCCCAGCACCCATGTCAGGTATCCCATAACCCCTCTCCAGCTTCTGGAGATCTAATATCCTTTTCTAACCTTTGAAGTCTCTTGTACACACATGGTACACATACATATATTTAAAGCACATACACAAAAAACAAAATAAATAAGATAAAAATGATTGAGAAATGAAGATTCAAGTATTTACATTAAAATCTGCTACTTGGGTTTAATTTAGTAAATGAAAGACATATCTGTCTGTCTCCTAACAGAATCCCACCACATGACAGTTTGGTGGACATATGCGTTAAAATCTTGTGTTTTCACCTACTAAACAGCCTCTATAACTGGGAATTGACTAAGAGAATGTTCTTTTGAGGTCATGAGGTCATGTACAATAAACTTGAGACCTTGGATGCTAACTGGAAATTTATTTGTAAAAAAAAAAAAATGCACTGGAGCAATGTAGATGAAGAATGGATTTTATAGTACTAGATACTTTGTTTCTTTTTATTTCATTTATTTATTTTTTATTAAGATTTTTTTTATTTTACACACCAATCAGAGATTCCTCTCCTCCCTCCTCCCTCCTCTTGACCCCCAGCCTCCCCCCCAACCCACCCCCCATTCTCCCCACAAGAAGACAAGGCCTGCCAGGGGGAGACACATCCAGTAGAGGCAAGTCCAAGCCCTTCCCCCTGCCTCAAGGCTGCAGGAGGTGTTTTGAAAGAGTTTCACTCTGTAACCCAGGCTGTTTGGAGTTTACAAACAGTAAAGGATAAGGCTGGCTTTGAACTCACATAATCCTCTTGCCTCAGCTTCCCAGGTGGTAGAGTTACAAGCATGAACCACTGTATCTGGCAGTTCTTATTTTAATGGCATTCATCTGTCCATGGGAATGCTGAAGGAGCATAGTCTACCATCATAAATGTACTTCTGGCATAAAATATGACTGTTTTACACTATAGTTACTCTATGGTTATCTACTTCAAATTCACAACTACATATTTACTAATATCATTTAAAACTAAATCTACATGTAATTCAAGGAAATAGAGCATTTAGTGCTCATTTAATAAATATTTTGGTATCATTGGGTTAACACTTATCTAAGAATTAACTACGGCCAGTCTTGTTCTGCTTAACTGATTAACCTTCCATTAGACAATGAGTACTAGAGAGCTATATAATCACTTAACATTGTATTCCCAAAGCCCCAGCTCAGTGAAGGAGCTCTGAAATCCTCACAGGCTCATTCACTATGAAATAGCATTTTCATTTTCCCAGTTCCAGACACACCAACAACAAATGCAGAGAGCTGACCTTGTTCTTGATAATATCTGATTGACAGCTCTCTTGTGTTGAGGATGAGCATAGGGCAGGAAGTCTTTGCTGACTCTGTCTGAAGTCAGAAACCTTCCCTAAGTGTTCTGCTCTTTTACTATTGTCCAGAGATGAGGAGGTCAGTTTTTATGTTTTCTCTCCAGTTGAGTGCTTCAGGTAAGTAATTTCAATCTTATCTACATTCCTCAAATTTTTAGGTCTTCCATAATCTATGTTTAAGTATTTTAATTTTTCCTATATGATATAGATTCTCTTTTGTGCCAAAAAACAGCTATAATAGTGAATGACACTTATAATTCAGATGAATAGCATGAATCTTTCAATATGGTTTTCTTTTCAGCTTCTATGAAGTAGTCTTCAGTTCCTAAGAAAATGCATATTTTAATATGGTTCTTATATCTTTTTACTATTAGTTCTAAAATCTCAGTTTCTTATTTGGATGGTGAATGCCAACATAGTGGAAGCTACTGAATAAAACACACTCAACCAAATTAGCTTTCTATATTTAATACACAATTACAGCATTTAATAAATGTCAGTGTAGTATAGTAGTTTAAACTTGTAGAATACATTTCTGCAGGTGTTTATATAGAAAATTTTGTTGCAACTTTTCATTTAATTAGTACAATGTGTTGACTTTTCCCACCAGGTCCAAGGAACCATCTTCCCAGCTCCAAATTTCAATCCTGTGATGGATGCCCAAATGCTAGGAGCAGCACTCCAAGGATTTGGTAAGCTTGGGAAATTCCTGCTTTGGTTATTGTATTGTCCTTCTCTACAACGTGGTAACATGATATCAAGAGTTAAAAAAAACAAAACCCTAGAAGACAGACACAACAGCATAGAAGGAGAAGAAAATAATAGGAGACTATGATGCCGAAGAGAAATTGCAGTTTGTGTAGTCTGAAATCCTGAAATGAATCCCTCATGTCCTCGTGCCCTCAAATGCCTCACTGTGGACTCTCGGGTAAAATTCCAAAGCAGTAAATGTAATCGGAAGTAATGCATCCTCCTGACCTTTGCACTTGTTTTCTTTATAGCCTATTTCTGTCGCTACTTACTCTTGCAGCCAAATCGAGCACCCTCCTCTCCCAGATGGCTCTGTTTGTTCACACCTCATAAATTGTCCCAATGTACTTCTTGCCTGGGATGCTATTCTTTTCTCTGGTCTGTTTTTAACCTAAATTCTCCAAATGAACATCCTCTTTGCATCTTTCTCTGAGCACCCCAGGCTCTACCAACTGTGCCATCCTGGGCACCTTTCTTCCTAACCCCTTCCTCCTTGATAATCATTTGCCTTCTGCCTGTCCATTGCAGCGGCAGACTGACCTGTGAGTTCCTAGATTGGGGTATTTGGCTTAAGAAATTGATGTGCACCTGATAAGATCAGAGTTTAGGAAAGGAATTTACAAGAAAAAGGGAGGAAAATAGTTAGCTTGTTTCTAATTCTTTAATCTTTAGGGTTCGATGTAAAACTGTTAAATATTCATGTATTTTCCTTGGACAAAACCCATTTCTAAAACACTTCTAAATGAGCAGGAAGATAAACACAGACAATATGAAAGAAATAGTTACAGAAAAAAATTAAACCTATGCATAAGAAAGCAAACTCTTAACTTCAGAACATGGTTACTTACTTTACAGAATCTCTCCCTCTCTCTCCTCTCTCTATCTCTCTCTGTGACTCTATCTCTGTCTCTCCTCTCTGTCTCTATCTCTTTATCTCTGTGTGTGTCTCTGTCTCTCTCCCTCTCTCACTTACATGAATGCACACTACACACCTGCATATCTTTATATTTCAATCATGAATAGCATATCACACATAGGAAAATAATGGAGTATTAAATGTTTCCAGAATTCGGCTTTAGGAGTTGGCAACTATTTCATGCCTTTTAAAACATCAATGATCACTAGAAAAACTACAGAGACAAAACAGGTTTTTCTTCAGAATTTTAAACTGTGATTTTTTTCCTTTAAAACTGAAGTGCAGAGCAATTTAGTCACACACACACACACACACACACACACACACACAATAATAATGAATAAATAAATTCTTTTCTCCAGTTTCAACTTTCCTATCACAGATTAATTTTGACTGTCACAATATTTTGCTTGTGAGATTTAGGCTGACGTATTTCAGAGTGTTTGGAGTCAGATGGCATAGTATCTGGGGAAGCATTCCAGAGCAAGAATATAGTCTCAAATGTATTAAGGGTCTGCAATTTTGCTGACTTTGGTCAAGTGCCATTGGAAAAGACAAATATCAATGTTTTGTCCAGATATTCTTAAGTATATAACTCTGAAAGTAAACAAAAATGGACTCTAAAGCATATGAAAATAAGTAATTTTAGCAAAAATTGTAGAAAGGTGCTTAAATACGTACTTATTCAACCTAAAAGGAAGCACTTCTTAGGCATGCAGCTCCTGATAATACCATCAATTCTCAGCTCATCACCATTAGTAGCTACTTACCTACATTTACATTCTTAGAAAAGCTGTTTTTGTTGTCATTGTTGATTTTTCTGGGTTTTTTTTTTTTTGAAGTTTTCCCACTGGGTTTTTATTTATTTTTGTGTGTGTATGTGTTCACCAACTTTGGTATGAATTTTCCACTGTGTATTTTTTAATTTTATAATTAATTTAATTTTACATATCAGCCACAGATTCCCTGTCCTCCCTCCTCTCGCCACCCCACCCCCCCCATCCATCCCCTTTTCCATCTCCTCCAGGGCAAAGACTCCCCTGAGGATTCAGCTCAGCCTGGTAGATTCAGTCCAGGCAGGTCCAGTCCTCTCCTCCCAGGCTGAGCTTCAATCAGCAGCGAGAGAGAGGAGAGATGTTGAGACCATGATTGGAAAAAGCACAGGGACAAATAGCCAAACTAGTGGAAACACATGAACTGTGAACCAATAGCTGAGGAGCCCCTATGGAACTGGATCAGGCCCTCTGGATAAGTGAGACAGTCGAGTAGCTTGAACTGTTTGGGAGGCCCCCAGGCAGTGGAACCGAACCGGGACATGTCTGTAGTGCATGGGCTGGCTTTTTGGAGCCTAGGGCCTTTGCTGGGGCACTTTGCTCAGCCTGGGTTTTTGTTTTTGTTTTTATAATCCATAAGCATGTGTATTTTCCAAATCTGCATGTGACACTAGAAAACTGAAACTATTCTTAACCCATATCCTTCAAACTTAACAAAGGGGTACACAAGTCAAAAGTAATCTGTTTTGAAATACTCCAACTCAGCTGAAGGACCTTTCTCATCATGATAATAATCAATAGATTTTGCAGAGCTTTTTCAAACTGAAGAAGCTTCTTTTGATTCATACTTTGGTTAGAACTTTTGTTTCGTTGAAGTGTTTATCTAATTATTATTTTATCAATAAAAACTCAGATATCAGATATTGGGTAAATACCTGATTGATCAGAGAAGTGGCAGAGAAGTGACCAGTTACCTTCTCTCTCTCTCTCTCTCTCTCTCTCTCTCTCTCTCTCTCTCTCTCTCTCTCTCTCTCTCTCTCCTTTCTCGATCCAAAAGATCCGAGAATCTCCTAAGCCCCTCCATACTGCTTTCTACATCTCTCTATACATCCTCTAAAAGCTCTATGGCCAATTTTGGTCAGCTGGTAGCAAAGTAAATTTTATTGTCAGTCTGTGGAGTGTAAGAGTGCAACCAAAATGTCCCACAACATTGCATTTTGTCAAATGCCTTTTCTACGTCTTTCCTTATAGTCATATGAATTTGCTTTTTTAAACTGTTAATGACATAGATTACACTGATTGTCTAATGTTAGACCTATGAATAATTCTTCATACAAACTGTTGTATTCAATTTTCTAGGGCTTTTTTTTGGAGGGGGGGGTTGCATCTTTGTTCCTGAAGGATTTTGTTCAGGAGTTTACCTGTAATATCTGTCTCTTGTTCGAACATTAGAGTAATACTGATTGGCCTCAGAACATTTTAGGTATGTGGAAGAGATTGTAGACAACTGGTATTTCTTTTTTTAAATTTGTCAGATTAATTATTAAAACGTCTAATATTAATACTTTTATTCTGACAGACTGTTAATCATTGATTCAATTTCTTTTATAGCTATACATCTATTCAGATTGTCAGTTTCCTAGTATAAGTTTGAGTACATAATATCTTTGAAGGACCTGATCCATTTATCTAGACAATTAAAATTTGTAACATAGAGTTATTTATAATGTCCCTTTATTATCATTTTAATGAAGTCAATGAGTAATGGGCTCTCTTTCATTTCTTTACCAGTATTTTGTTTCTGTATTTTAATTAACACACTTTAATAAAATTTTGAGATCCATTTAAAATTATTATACAATATCTCATAAAAAGTGAACAAAAACTGCTATAGAAACTAATAAACACAAAGTAAATCAGAGAGATAGTTTGTGTGTAATCTCAACAGAGCAACAAAAACAGATGAGTATAGTAACTCAATAAATATTATGATTATAAGAACACAGTGAAAATCATTGAAAAAATCTTCTATTTGTTATTCATAAATATCTTTACAGTCTCCTATCTTTTTCTAAATCATCCATCTTTCTATTGTCTTGTGAAAAAGATGGATGGATAGATACATAGATGATGATGATGAAGATAGAAAGATAGATAGATAGATAGATAGATAGATAGATAAATAGATAGATAGATAGCAAAGAAGGCATTTACACTTCTAAGTTTTCTAAGATAAATACCCTAAGAAAAAAAGAGTTCTTGAGGCTTTAGATAGAAATTAATCTGTTTATATTTTAGTCAAGCTGGTGCAGAAGTTAAAGTTATTTTAGTCACTCTATTCTGAAATGCAACATAATAAAAAACAATCATGATAAACGACTGCTATGAATGTTGTGATGTGATATGATAATGCAATACTGTGATGTGAATAAGTAGAGGATGCACAACCCAGAAAGATGGCCTAGGTGATGGGTGAGAGACCATGTTCCATCCAAAGTCTGATAGTATCACTTCACCCAACTGAATTATGCAGATACCTCGTGATTTCATTATTTCCTTCTAGGTTGTTCTCCTTTCTTCTGTGGGTCCTACAAAAGCAGCCCTGTTTTCAGAACATGTGTTCATTATGAACCATGTATTTGACTGAACCATAGGAAGGATGTGGCGCTCAATTACTACTCATGGGCCTGAAAGTCAGGGAGGCTCTTGTTCAGGAGGGTAGACCAGATAGCTAAAGAAAAGCTAAATTTTCCTTACCTTCCAATGTTTCTTATGGGATTTTAGATGGAAGGAGTGCAGTGTATATAAGTAGCACTAATTGCAGAGAGAGAGAGACAGAGAGACAGAGACAGAGACAGAGACAGAGACAGAGAGAGACAGAGAGAGAGAGACAGAGAGGGAGAGGAGCATCAAGAATTCAGCAAGCACTTTGCTTCTTCCTATTCTCATGGGGTCTTCATTTATCATGGTCTTTTATTTCTTGTCCTGCCTCTCTGTTCTTGATCCAGCTGGGATCTCCCGCTCCCCTAAGCTCTCTCTCCCTGGACCCTTGCCCTTCATTACCCCCACTCAGGACAGGGACACGTGGCTCAGCCTGGGAGGAGGGGACTGGACCTGCCTGGACTGAATCTACCAGGTTGAACTCAATCCTCAGGGGAATCTTTGCCCTGGAGGAGATGGGAATGGGGGGTGGACTGGGGGGAAAGCAGGGCAGGGCGGGGAGGGGGCGGGAGGGGTAGAACAAAAGAATCCATGGCTGATATGTAAAATTAAATTAAATTATAAAATAAAAAAAGGAATTCAGCAAGCATTGCATGTGGTATCCAATTGTATTTAAACATAAAATTCTAACAGAGATAACACTTTCGCATTAGTTATGATTAATCCGTAAAGGGTGGAGTCTTCCTAGCTACTGTCAAAGAACTTCCTGAATTTTCTGTTCTGATTCCTTCCTAGACTGCAATAAGGACATGCTGATCGACATCCTAACGCAACGCAGCAATGCACAGCGGCAGATGATAGCTGGGGCCTACCAGAGCATGTATGGCAGGGTAAGACTTCTTCACCTTGACCTGTTACTAGGACAAGTGCCCAAGCACCAACACCCTTCTCAGAGAAATGGACCTATTATTTTCCTCAGTCTCACATTTCTGAACTCCGTGTTAGTTAAAAACGGTCTGTCTTGTTCTTACATGTTTCAAGGAACACGAGCATATCATGAAACGTATATATATGTATGAGGTATATTCACACAGTGTCTACCTGTGCTTTTCCAATTCATAGAGCTTCCCCCAAATGAGGAGCTGGGTAACCTTTTATCCCACTTGGTCCAATTATGCTCTAAGTGTTGAGCTGGGAACGCCTATATGGAGCTTTAGGGGAGGCATAGAGAGAACTAATGATCACCAGGGTCAAAAAATAATATCTTTTCCTCCAGTTCTCTGCAGGTCCTCATCCAGCTCTGAGCCAATGTGAATTTTCTTCCACCTTTTCTTCTCTGCAGCATGCAGTGATGGAGACCATTAAAAAACGAATGGCAGTTTAAAAATAGTTTAAGGCAATAAAACTATCCATGTTTTAAAGTAATCACATTCTAATTTCAAAGCAAGTACCATTAAGGAGTCTTTGCTTTTGTTATGCATTTAAACCACAGATTCAGAACAAAAACTCTTCAGGCCAAAAGGGCCTGAAATAGCAATTACATTGTCAACTGCACATTATCGATGAAACACTCTCATAAAACTTTCTCTGCAGAGTTAGTCCATATAAATTGACTCTGTCTCTAAAGCTCAGCCTTTGAACAACCATAACACTCACAACAAAAGGTATCCCTGAGTTTTAGAATGGTTAATGATCCAGAAAGCTCTGTGAGTGGCGAGATATGTTGAATTAAGCCAAAGGAGGAGACAGTATACCTTTTGTCCACAAGAAATTGTTACCTCAGCATGTGCTCCCAGGAATAACTTTCTTGCAAATAAAATGTAAACATAATCAAAATAGTACAGTTGTTAATCTAAGATGATCTAAATGTGCACAGGACTGTAAGTGATGGTATTTCTAGGGAACATTTTTTTTTTAATCCAAAGGTGTACCTACAACCTAGGTTTTCATATGACAAGTTAATTTAGGCCAAAGAACTTCTGTGTATCGAGCACTGCAAAATCATGACAAAGCAGGTTAAAATAAGACATAAGTTCCTTAGACGCAAGGAATTTAAAACCCATTGGAAAATAACTTGCCCTGGAGTGAAACCCTTTTCACTAAAATCTTAGAGTTGTTTACCCTGTTCTTTTGCTGGACAATTGGTATGTCATGGCTGACCACTAAATTGCTGAAGAAGTAGGACAACACAGATCCTGGCTTGTCTGTCACCTCAGAAGTACCATTGTCATTCCGTCAGTTGTCAAGCCCTACTATTTATCTTCCCCTCGCATTCTTCTCTTTCCCTCCACTACATATTCTTGACTTAGATCATCATGGTTTTTCTGCCCAGACTAATCCTAATTGATTCCTTCTACCAAACCTCTAGTCTCTCCTCCACCTCCCTTCTGTGCCTAGACCAGTCCACTATTCAACCTCAATCCAAAAATGAAGCAAAACCTAGAATTCTTCTAACATTGATTCTACTACTCTCCATCATAAATATCTATGTGTGCACGGCGCAAGCCTGAATCCTTTCTCATGGTATGAGAAGCCTTTCTTACTTCACTTTTATTTTGCATCTTCATTATGCTCTTCCTTTCTCTCCCCTTCTCCCTGTCTCCCTTCCTCTTCCTCTCCTCCTTTTCTCACTCTTGCTCTCTATTATACCATTATATATATATACATACATTACCATTAATGTATCCTCCAGGAAAGATCTGTAGTTTCTCACAGCACTCCTGCCTGACTCCTCATCTTTCGTCATGCTGCTTCATCTGTCTTCAGGAGCCTTGGTTTTCATTACAATGACTGTACCCATAACTGTACCCATAAAACTTCCAGACACTGGACACCCACTCCTCAAATTCAGTAGAACCTAACCCATGAATTTGTTTGTATCTGTTCCTCTTTACCAGTGTGCTAACTTGAATAACTTTTGTTCTGCCAGAGAGTAATGTTTGCTTCACACCAAGACTGTTTGATCAATGTCTACTGAATGGCAGTGACCTCATAGCTAAACTCCTCCAATAAGTTGCAATCAGACATTGGGTGCTCCTGAAAAGCTGTCCATCTTACCATGTGCTCTCTGCTCTAAACTAGGTGCTTCCTGCTTGAGTCCCCGGGGTCTCTGTACATTATATAAAGATACTGGCTATTGCTTTGTATTTATGTTTTACAAAGTTCGCTGTAACATCTAAAAAAAAAAATAGACTGGCTTATTTTGTACCTTCCCTTTAGAACTCAGTCCAAGGTCTAATATGGAAGAAGTTCTTCATTTAAAGTATAAGCCAGCCTAGAAAATTATGTTTGGCATAGTTGTCAGAATAAATAATGAGATTACCCACTGGTCTTTCCCACCAAAGCAAGTGTTGGGCTGTTAACAATGCAACAGGACCCAAGAGATGGGGAGAAGTTTGCTCATCCATGACAAGTGTGACAACCAGACAATGTTTCCACAAAGAGTTCAACTGGAGCATTAAAGCAATTCCTGTTCCCAGTTTTCAGCTGTAACAGGAATGGTCAGCTCTGAAATGTGTTGATTTCTATCGATCATTTAAGCACAGTATTGGTTGTGTAATTTTGTGCATGCCCAGAACAAAATCATGTGACTAAACTGTGCCTTCCACAGCCTCTCCTTAATGCCCTTTGTTCTCAACTAAGAATGTACCAGAATTGTCAAAGACAGTGAATACCCCACATTCTTCATGGTTTTCTTCAATGTCAACTACTCCAGCAAGTTTAATATATTTGACAAAGTCACCCACCCCAAGGTGCCCCGCCTGCAGGGCTTCAACAGGTTCTCGACCACCCTAAGGACGGAATGATAGGGACAGGAGATACAAGGAAACACACCAAGTCTGGATTCTGATCAAGGTGCAACTTTATTTTTTTCCAAGAGGGTTTATATAGTTTCTGCAGGGTGGGGGGAGCAAGAAGCTGTCATCTGCATAAGGTGGGGCAAGCTAAGGATGTTTGTATAGGATGTTTACAGGGTGAAAGGGTCAAGGGCTCTGCCTCAATGTCCTGTTGCTAGGCAACCTGACTGTAAGATGATCTAGTTCCCTGTCTTATGGGGGTCTGTATTTTTCCACTAACTAGAGATTCTATCCTTGTCCCTGACACCAAGGCATATACTAGTACCCATAACTCCCTCTCCTGTTCTTGTATGTGTGTGTCCACAACAATTACCATCTTAATATATCAACCCATTCTTGTTCATGACATGTCACCTCCCTCTGAAATACAATCTCCAGGAAGGAAAGAATATTTTATTCACCAGTCTATCCAGAGCACCCACCACAGTCTCATTGAAATGGTTGACAGTATTGACTGAATCATGATCCCTAAAATGCATATGTCAGCACCCTACCTCCCAGTGTGATTATATCTGGAAATAGATTTCTAAGGATGTTGAGGTTAAAAAAAAAAGGTAGATCCTTAGTCCAGTAGGACTTCTTTCATAACAGAAAGAGAGACCAAGGTTGTATGTATGATGAAAAGGAGGTAGCTGGTTACATACCAAGATAATGGACCTCTATAGAAACCAAACCTGCATACCAAGACTTTGGACTTTCTGCCCTCCACATTCTGAGACAGAAGCTCTAATATTTAGGCCTTTGGTATCCTGCTATGGCAGTCCAAGCTGTCTAGTTCCATTGGTACTATAAACATAGATGTGAATTATGAAGAGTTCATTTCTTCAAACTCACCTTGTTCTGAAATACACTTTCCCCTTTTGTCTCTGAGTTCCATGGTTAAAAATATCAATACCTACAGAGTAATATAGCTAGGAAGTACTTTTCTAGAAATTATCTGATCATGCCAGGCGGTGGTGGCACATGCCTTTAATCCCAGCACTTGGGAGGCAGAGGCAGGTGGATCTCTGTGAGTTCGAGGCCAGCCTGGTCTCCAAAGCAAGTTCCAGGAAAGGCACAAAGCTACACAGAGAAACCTTGTCTCGAAAAATAAATAAATAAATAAATAAATAAATAAATAAATAAATAAATAAATAAATAAATTATCTGATCTACTTTATACATGGTCCTCCTTCCTATAAGAAGAGTACTTCCTCCTTCAGACCTCACTTCTAGTTTGAAAAGGGGCAATGGATGTAGTTTTAGCCCAAAGACTGAGCTTCATTATATAGTTTATCATACATAAATATTTTACAAATAACTAATAGTAATTAAGATGAGTTAAATAATCCTTCTGATAAAAGTGGAAAGTTAGCCAGGCAGTGGTGCACACCTTTAATCCCAGCACTTGGGAGGCAGAGGCAGGCGGATCTCTGTGAGTTCGAGGCCAGCCTGGTCTACAGAGCGAGTTTCAGGAAAGGCGCAAAGCTACACAGAGAAACCTCAAAAAACCAAAAAAAAAAAAAAAAAAAAAAAAAAACAACTGGAAAGTTAACAGACAAGAAAAATAATTTCTAATTTCTAAAAATATCAAAGTTCCACAAATTCAGAAAATCACTTCTGCAGTTTCCTTATTGAAATTATTTCTCTTTGGAATGACTTAAACAGTATCTGCTAAGGCAGGAAAGAGGAACAAGAGGAGAGGGGAAGAAAGAGTGGAAAACTGACCATATAGTCATTCCTGCATTAAAAGTGGCCCCACTGTGCTTCAGTTGATCTCTATGTAAGGCATTCTGTAAATTCACACTTCTACCCACATGCATTATGATTCCTGTTCCTCTTAAGTTATCAGCAACACTGGATTATATGAAGCTTCTGCAGCATAACCAGTTCATCATTAAGGGTGTAACTGAAATCTCACTGCAGTGTTAACCAGTCTGTCATACAGGTGTAATTGAAATCTCACTGCAGTTTTAACCATTCTTTAATACAGGTGTAACTGAAATCTCACTGCAGTGTTAACCAGTCTGTCATACAGGTGTAACTGAAATCTCATTGCAGTTTTAATCATTTTATAGTACAGATGTAACTGAATCCTCACTGCAGTTTTAACCACTCCATGATACAGTTGTAACCGAAAGCTCACTGCAGTTTTAACTTACCTTTTTTCCCTGATCAAGTGTAATGGTGGGTATCTCTCCATGTTTCTTTTATAAACAAGACGTTGCCTCTTTGCCGTTAGCACTTTGCATTCTTTATATGTTTTTCTTTCAGCATTTTGCACTTTTATATTGATATGTAGGCATTTGTTTATTTATACTACTGATTTCTTGAGATTATGCTAATAGATTGAAAATGTTTTATTTAAATACATAGTTATATTTTATATAAGATGACTATTTTTGTAATTGTAATTATATATAGATGTATATAATTAAATTATATATCTATATATTTTAGAGATATGCACTAAGAACTACAAAAGGTGTAATATTTTAATTTATTTACAAGACAGCAAATTAATCAACCAAGATGACATGGATGTTGGTACAGAAGACTCTTGAGTGAAAGACAAAAGAAATTTCAGTGCTATCATTAGTAACAGTCAAACATGTCTATTGGTGAAATTATTAAGGCCACTCCACGTAGTTAAAAGTGAGGTTTATTTTGTGAGGTAACTTACAAGTGAATGGATAGGTAACAGGGTCTGGGAAAGGTGTGGTGCAGTCTGGCGGTGTTCTCTGGAGAACTCTGCTAAGTCTACCTACAGCATCCAGGGTCCAGGAACCAAGAGAGCTGGCCCAACCGGATCTCAGGTCTTCAGGGTCCTCTCTCGGCCCCGTCTTGTAGGCATGACAAGTACCAAAGCCTCAATGGGGGTTGGAACTTTCAGATCAAAGCTGGAATGGCTACCCACTACACACGTCTCAGCTGTTTGCAATAGTTCCTTGAACTATGTGAAGATGCTCTCATGTGATGGGTTGCATTGTAGCCAAGAGACACAGGAATTCAGAAAACAAAAGTCTTTAAAATGGGCAGAATGCATGACTACCTTTACTTTTTAGGGAGATCTTACCTCTGTCTTCACAGCATTATGTAAACATCCTTAGAGAAGCAGGACAAAAGGAAAGGCTGCCAGTGCCTCACTGTTCATAATATTTATAAATATGAGACTGTGAGAGTACTGCCACCTCCCTGCTTTAACCCCAGTTTCTATGCAACTCTGACAACAACTGATACATGTTATGACTGTATCAAATGTAATCCGTTCTGACTACTCAGAACAACAAAATCTGCCAGATTATCAATTTGTCTTAATCTTCATTAAAGCTCCTATAAACAGGATTTTCCACAACACAGAAAGTAAGATGGCATATTATACCTAACAATACCTTCACTGAGTCCTAGAGCCAATGAGCTAACAATTCCACATGTCATCAGGGATAAATCTGAAAATTTCAAGTGTTCTTCTTTTCAAATTTAACACCGACTCTCTATTTGGCTTGGATTTTCATCTGGGTCATTCAGTGTGGTGTATTAGATATGAAATTATTTTCACCTTGGCCATAAGAAGAACGTCTAAGGTGGGCCTATCATCTGTAATAATCTTAGCTATTGCCACTGTGAATGCATTCCAAGGTCACGATACTGTAGTCCAACCCTGTTCAAGGTAGCAAGGCTATTGTTCTTGCTTTACCGACAGAAACCTGTCAACTTCCATTTCAGTAGCTTTAACTTTATCTTTTGTTGTATTATCTCCAACTTATAATTAGGACTATTATTTGGAATTGTTAAATGTGGGAGGAACAAGGTCGTTTTAGAATATTCCATAAAGCCAATATGTCCTACAAAGAGAGGGTATATTCAACAGAATAGAAATTATTCTTACATAGTCCAGGACTACAAGAATCCTGACAGAGTGCAAGTAGGTAAAGCAGAATCACATTAGAATTCTTGTGCCCACCTTGGGTAGGCTACCAGTAAGGATAAAAGTATAGACCAAACATTATGCCCAGGGGTCAGCAAGGAGAAAAAAAATGAACATCAGGCTCAGGAATAGTACTGTTAGGATATCTAATATGAAGTGTGAATCTGCATAACCTTGCTACCCCTCGTTATGAGCATTGTCAAGGGGAGACTGGAAGGAAGTGATACTTTTCCCTTGCGCTACTGTACCTGGGGACCAAATGTCCCACTGAGCTGAGCACATCAAAAGGAAAGAAGGGAAACAGAGTCAGAATTCTTACTAGGTTGATCAATTAAGAGCACATAGCTGGTGCAGAACATTGTAGATCTATGAAATATTTGGATTCTACTCTATTTTTGGCATGCTTTAGTAAAAATATATATATATATATATATATATATATATATATATATATATATATATATAAACAACAAAAATCTACAAACAAACACATAACATGGTCAGTCCAGAAAACCTAAAATACAACATGGATTAGTCTCAAGGACCAGGTTAATGTGGGACTGAAAACAGACCTAAAATAGCAGCACTGTGACTTGGAAATTTGCAACTGTGGGTAGCTCCAAAAAGGAATATAGTTGGCCAGGAGTACAGGGCAATGCCCTGTGAGCTGACTTCTTTTCTGCAGAAAAATCATGTCAAATTTAACAGAAGTCACAAGATTGGCAAGCGACAGAAACCTTGACATGTGAGACTTTGAGGACCTCAGTAGATACCTAGCTGATGATGAGGTGTGTTTTATGATATCCAGCGTGCTGGCAGACCTTGGGGACAATGGTGTAACGTGGGGGATGCAGGCTAAATTACTGGCTAGGCTCCAGATGGCTGTAAGAATGACATCAAAGGTACTAGCAGAAATCACAATAATTTCAACAGTTACAGACCCAACGAAACACATAATTTATAATTTTCAAGCATTAAGCCAAATCAATCAGCCTAACAGCTCAAATGTGAGTAGCAAGGTTAATTCATCAAAGGGGCAAACCCAATCACCAGAACTATGAAGACAGCATTGGTTATGCCCCTGGATAACCATAGTCCAGTTCTACATGACTTTGCTACCTATGTCAAATGACCCAATAAGTATTTTCCTATCTGCATGTACTGTCCAACATTTCACATTAATATCCAAAACAAATAATTTTAAGAACTAATACCTGCTTTCCCTCAGGCATTTTCAAGGTCACCTTGAAAGTCAGCCTATTTCCTTATCTTCTACTTTCCATTTTTCCACTAGGTTTTTTTTTTTTCTTCAAGTGTTCCTCTCTCCATTGCTGGCAAATTCTTTCTAGAGAATGCTTGTTATATTTATATTTGTATTGAGAGGGGCACCTTTTGGATTAGTCAGTTTTCTGTCACTCTAACAAAGTGTCTGAGACAACATATAAAGAGAAAACATTTATAGTGGCCCACACTTTTGGAAGTTTTAATGCAGTAGCAAGTGAACCTGTTGATTTTGGACCTTTGGTGAGCTGCCACAGCATCGTGATGAAAGAATGTGGCAGAGCAGAATTGCTCATCTCACAGCTGGGAAGGAAAGTGCAGGGGGAAGAAGAAGGGAGGGAAGGGAAGGGAAGAGAAGGGAAGGGAAGGGAAGGGAAGGGAAGGGAAGGGAAGGGAAGGGAAGGGAAGGGAAGGAAAGGGAAGGGAAGGGAAGGAAAAGGAAAGGAAGGGAAGGAAAAGGAAGGGAAAGGACTGGTGTCTCTCCACCCTCATGCCCCCAATGACTTAAGAAACTCCCACAGGTCCCACCTCACAAAGATTCCATCCCCTCCCAACAGAGGTATACTGGGGACCAAGCATTTAATGTGTGAGCCTCCGAGGAACATTCCAGATCCAAACTGTTCCAACTCCAGTGTGCTGTATTACTCTAGAAGAACAATAATCATTCTCATCAGACAAAAAAAAGCAACCCATGCTTCCGTTAAAACCCAAGACCTTAAATGAAATGTGACAGTATCTGTGGGGCTGCAGCTGTTTGGAAGAACATTGTCTTACTGCAACAAAGTAACACAACAACTTTTGCAAACATCTTTGTAATGAAACACAATTGTGTGTTTGCACAGAGGTCACACAGTGAACAGAATTAAGACAGATTCTGATTTTCACTCTATGTGCTCGCCTTTTGAGTATTTCAATAATAGGCCGTATTTTATGAAAAGCATATTAAAGAGTTCCCCTGAGACTATCCAAACAAGGAAGATGTCATATTCCCACCTCTGACCCCGTTCCACCCATTAGAAGATGAGACTAAGAGAAATCACGGATGAGAAACTGTCGTTTTACTTTTAATTTAATCAGAGTGGTCAGAACGGTTCGGAGGTGGCACCGAACAGCTCAATTTGAAAAGCAAGCACTCATTAGCTTAATGGAAGGCCAAGCTGTGATTCCGGCAGAGCCTGCTTCGGGGCAAGGCTTGAGAAAAGAGGAAATCAGAGGCAAGGAAGCTGGGGAAAGTCACACTCCAAAGGTTGCACCTGAGAAGTTATTTATGTGACTCCAAGTGAGAATTTAAGGCTCTAATTAGGAAGCCGATTTGAATGTTCCTCTTTGAACTTTTAAAGTATACTTATTTAAACATACAATTCAATATTTATCTTCACAGCTGAAGGCACAGTCTCCTTCCTGGTGCCCTGATAATAGCATGCTTTTCCCACCTCGATAGGCCTCGCCCTGCTGTGCACTGTGCCCTGGTTATTATACTGATTTCTGCACCCTCCACTCATGGGAGGCTGCTGGGAGCAGAGATTGCTTTCCTTGTTTATTTTCAAACTGCCAAGAATGACTACAAACAAATCATGGTTGAATTACATGTTGCCCTATCCATTCACTTGCTCTCTTTGTTCTTATTTTATAAATACTTAGTAGTTAGCAGGCACAGCTCCATGGGCTGATGAAAGAGCCATGAATATAGAGCAGGTCAAATCTCTGCCACGACGGAGCCATGCCATGGCTTGGTAAGAAGGACCATGACTTGGTAAAATAAGTCGGTTTGAAGACGGTAGGTACTGTGGAATAAAGACAAAGGTAGATGAGATATGGGTGGAGTGCTGGG
This sequence comes from Peromyscus eremicus, assembly GCF_949786415.1. Lineage (NCBI taxonomy): Eukaryota > Metazoa > Chordata > Mammalia > Rodentia > Cricetidae > Peromyscus > Peromyscus eremicus. The sequence goes on along the minus strand of NC_081433.1, from coordinate 50,636,767 downwards.
GGCCTGCCTGACTAAGTGGCTTTCTGAGTTTTTCAGAGAAGGCTGAGGGCTGAGATACACTGGGGAAGAGCATGAAAGGAGGAATGAAGGTCAAAGTCAGATGCTAGAGCAGATCTGCTGTTCCTGAAGCAGGGAGGAGACCACATTGCTAGAGTAGACCAATTGGGAGCAGGGAGAAGACCACCATAGCTGGAGCTGACCGATTAGGAGCAGGGAGAAGAGCAACGAAGGCCAAGAAGCGATCACAAAGTGTCTTGAGTCTTGTAAACCTGGAAAGAATTTACACTTCTATTTATGTGCAATAAACATATCCAGGGCCCACTTTCTTCAGAGACAAACCGTAAGCCATGTAGAAGAATGACGATGTTTACTTCCACGTGGGGGAAACTTTAAGGCAGAAGAATGATTTTTCTGAATTGTGTTTTTTCAGAACATTATCATCAGATGTTTAAAGAGAATATATATATATATTGGTTTTTTGAGACAGGGTTTCTCTGTGTAGCTTTGCGCCTTTCCTGGATCTTGCTCTGTAGCTCAGGCTGGCCTCGAACAGAGATCCGTCTGCCTCCCGAGTGCTGGGATTAAAGGCGTGCACCACCACCGCCCGGCTGAAGAGAATACAGAGAGTAAGCACAGAAGGAAAGCTCGTTAGACAGCTGCTCTGTTACTGTAGAAGAAAGACAATGATGGCCCGGCCAAGGCTTACAGAAGCGGAAGCTGCAATGGTTGGCCAGTTCTAAGATCGCAAGCACATGCTGCTTAACAAGCGCAGGGGCCGAGCAAGGCATTAGACGACGTCATTGCAGGAACAACGCAGACTGACTGCACTTCCTCAAGTGAGGAAACCATGAGTCACTAAGTAATGGGAACGTCTCATCTCCGCTGTATTCTTACAGAATCGCCATACGGGCAGCCCACAGAACACGTTGTATTTCTAAGTTAGAGACAACAGACTGTACTGACAATGGGGTATGGTAAAAAGAGAAGAAATGGAAGACAACAAGCAAAGCTCTGAGCTAGGGAGACAGTAAGAGACGGAGACGAGGAAGACAAGAAGATGGAAGACATACTGTATTGCCATTGTTTATAGCTAAAGATTACTGACTTGCAAGCATTGATCAATACTTTGGGAGTACATTTTGGAGTGTTAAAAATATTTTTGACTAAAGCCTTATAATGCTTATGCTAATCTTGTGAGAAGGGCTGTTGTTTTCTTTACTCAGAGGGATAAAAATACAAAGAAATTTAGTAATCTTCTTTTATCCTCATGCTAATAATTTAAACATTTATAGCATAGTGACTGTAAAGGGTGTTTAATATGGCTTCTTTCACTAAAACTGTTATTCAACTGAATTTTTAAAAACTAACTTACTGTAGCTCTTTCTGTCTATCTCTCTGTCTTTGTCTCTCTCTGTCTCTCTGTCTCTCTCTCTGTCTCTGTCTCTCTCTCTCTTTCACACACACACACACACACACACACACACACACACACACACTGAAAATATAGATATATATCGCCATCTAGTGGCAATCTTAACTTCAGTTTGCAGTGAAATACATATTTGATATTTGTCTAGAATATGTATAATGTATAAACTAAAGATGCTGTTGTATACTTATGGGATGAGAACAGAGATACAGAGATCTCAGAGAACAAACAAAAGTGCTTAAAGAGTAAATCAAAGACTTGGAATGCTCACATTATCTTCAACTTAAATAGTACATTTATTCTCTCCACATAATTGAAAGCTATTTCTTTTCCGCATTTATTTATTCATGTATTTGCTTATTATTTTATTTTATGGATTAATTTACATATTACATATGTTCTATTTATATGTTGTATACACAACACTGTCATATAGCTAAATCCTGAGTTTAAAAGTCTTTTGAGGCAATTCGTGTGTCGATAGACACTGGAAAAATATACGCATATAAAGTTTTATCAAATACCCAGATGATTATAATATAATAAATTCAAAATTATTCGGGTGTCAAATAAGGAATCAACTGAGGTTTAGTGGAAGGCTGGGGGGCCAGGAGTGTTACAAGTGTTCAAGTGTTACACCGTTGCATCACCTGCCTGAGCATCCTTATCTCTTCCAAATGGCATACTCAATTTGTCCATTTGCAATCGCATTTTCAATGCACTGCATCATATCTTGTAGATCACAAGCTCCTCGTTCAAATGTATATGCTGTATTCACCATCTAGGCTCCCCGTCCCCTGCATACCATTACAGAACAGACTACCTAGGCATGGTGGCACTCACCTGTAATCGTAGCTCATCCAGGAGGGTAGTGAATCCAAAGCCAACCTAGGCTATACAGCAAAACTGTTTAAAAAAACATCCAGGCACTGTCTCTTATTTCTCACGTACACAGTGCACTACTTGCAGCTAATTATAGGACTGATGCAGTGAATCAAAATTCTTTTCGCATCCTCAAGGTCCATTCTGGAAGATAGCAGCAATAAACAGTGGTGATTTAGACCCTCACACTCTCCCATCTACTTTGTTCATATCCTCATTTTTCCAGGAACATGTCTCTGTGCACTTGAAAGCATGTTGGAATAAACAATATCTGAGTCTCCATATACATTTAGATTTCAAACCAACTTGATATTGACTTAAAGTTAGCTTGAGGACTTCATACGTACATTCTACTTTACCCTGGCCAATGTCTTCACTGTCCTTCAAGTTTATGTCTTCTGATATCCTCTTAGCCTTGTAAATAAAGTCTGACTAGTTTGAATTTATTCTAATAGAGTTCATTATGCCTTAGTAATAGTGTAAAATACTAAATACAATTGCACTATTTTCAATAGACCTAGATACACTTGACAGGTTTTAACAAAACATAATAAACTTTAAATATCTTTCAATTGTCCTGATAAACATTCAGAAATGGATTCTAGCAGTTTTTAATTTTTTGGTATATCAGAAAAACAGAAAGCAAAATCTAAAGTATCCATTTAATATTTTATACCTGCATTCCAAGATCTAGAACATAGAATTATTTTTTCTCTTTAAGTATTTAACATTCAGTATCTTAAATAATGTGACTGTTATATGATTAAATCAATTTCTGTCAGCTTTTAGTTTATTAAATAACCAAGTACACCCTCCTAAAAGAGACTTGTATAACGAGGAAATAATTTTAGGATTGATGGTTCCATTAGTTCTACCCAAAAAACCAAAGACTCCAAGCTGAAATGTTGTCAGGTTCAATGTTTATTTTCACAAGTAAACAAAAAGAGGCATGTGGGTTGAGGAATATAAAAAGAAGTAGCTGATGTGACTAAAATTTCCACATGCTCGGTCATTCATAGATGTGATTAAAGCAGTCATTTCACTGCAAATGCTTGAATCCATTGTCTGGTGTAACCCAAGGGTATATGTGTGTCAAAACCACACTTATCATTGGATGATATAGAAAGGACATCTTCATAGAAGATGCCTCACAGTCATAGTTCTCGTGTGCATTTGGTGAGTGTTACAATTTTTATGTTTAACTTTTTCTCCATAGGACCTGATTACAGATCTGAAGGAGCAACTTTCATCCCACTTCAAAGAAGTGATGGTGGGCCTGATGTATCCACCACCATCTTATGACGCTCATGAACTCTGGCATGCCATGAAGGTAGTGATTGACCCAATAAGATATGTGCATCAGATGCAGGCTGATCCAATAATACACCTATGACAGGGACAGGCTCAGATTTCAACAGAGAGACTTCCCTATGATGCTCCTGCAGTTTATATGATTGGGGAGGTAAAGAAGAATATTTAATATGTAACCATGGAAATACTTTGGTAAAAGAGGCTTTCTTAGAAAAAGGAGTCTCTGAGTCAAGAGGCTGGGACCAGCCTATTCTTTGGGTGTAGAGACTCAAATATAAATAGTCTCCAAGTTCAGTCATCTCCAAGCTCAGCTCCAGCAGGAATGAGTAAGTTAGCCTTCCATGCTGCTCACAGTGTCTTTCTTCTATATGCATTCTCAAGTTGAAATTTAAAATCACAAGAATCTTCTAAAATTATTTATAAACATTTAACTCAGGAGCAAAGTAAAATACTGAATCAGGGACAAAATATCCATGACAATTTAAATTAACTACATATGGAAAGTATTGCTCGGATGCAATAAAATTTTACTTCTAAAGAATTAAGATCTTACAGAAAAGTCATTTTCATGAAATAAATTACAGGTTTGTTGCAGATTTTATTGTATGAGAACATGGGGACTGGGGGTCCTTTGACTTCTTTCAAATGCTGGCATTAAACTCCTGTAGACTGTTAAAAATCCTTCCATAATATGCTTGCCAAAGATCAGATCACCACAATGTGTGGCAGAGATGAGGCAAGAGACAAAAAATTAAAGATACATGGATTTTAGCCATAACATTTCCTGATCAGAATAGTGATTTTATAAAATCCAGAGGAATTCCAACTAATCACACTTTTTCAAAATTTCACATGCCAATCCCCCATTTCTTATGAAACTATGTGGAAGAAATCTGCAAGAATGAGGTCATATGTGATTGTTGAGAAGGAGCCAGCAAGCTTTCTCAGCACATCACAAAATGGTAAGGTGTCCCAAGGACTTTCTGAAAGAGATGTGCTTCAAGACCTTCAAGACCCATGACCACAGATCATTACCTTGGATGCTAAAAGATCCCACAGAACAAACACAGCCAGTTCCAATTTTGAGGCAATCTGAGCGCAGTTCCATAGCCAGGGGGATGTAAGCACAGGTCACCAAGATGTACCTGATCAATTATGAGACCTGCATTCTAATTTCAAACTGCTTCGGAGCTGGTATTCCAGCAGAACGTGGAGCTTCAAATTCTACTCCAGAGGAAAGTGGAAAACGGAAAGTGTGTTTCCCATGCTGATTAGTAGTGCCCATACTGTTGTTTTAAGTAAAGGGACAAAATCCCTGCAGACAACATCATTTTTCCAGGCATATCAAACAGTGGAGAATTGACACAGACCGGATAGCGAGCTGACTTTGATCCTGAATGCACTTTCTTTCCCCTCCGCCCCCTCTAAGAATGCCATGAATGCTTTGTTCTTTTATTGTACAGAAAGTAGTCTATTGTTCTAAATAAAAGTGTCTTCATGTTTCTCTCTGACTCTTAGGGTGCAGGCACTGATGAGAATTGCCTCATTGAAATATTAGCTTCAAGAACAAGTGGGGAGATTTTCCAGATGCGAGAAGCCTACTGCTTACGTAAGGAAATACATAAACATGTATATATTAGGCACATGTACAACCACATTTTTTAAGTAACATATAAAAGTATTCCATTTTATGTTCATTCCATTCTGATTTACTTATCTGTTGCTCTGATAAAACACTGACCAAAAGCAAGTAGAAAAGGGGCCATTTATTTGACATACAGGTCACAGTCCATCTCTGATGGGAGTCAGTGGAGTAATTCAAACAGGAACCTTAAGGCAGGAATGGAAGCAGAGATTATGGATGAACACTGCTTACTGGCTTGATTCTCCTGCCTTCCTCAATTACCTATCTTGTCTAGCCCAGGCTTACCTGTGCAGAGAAAGCACCATCCACGTTAAGCTGTGCCCTCCTACTTCAATTAGCTGCTGAGAAAATTCCACTTTGACATTCTCACACACCAGTCTGAAGGAATTAATTCTTTAAATGAGGGTCCCTCTTCCCAGATATGTCAAGATAACAACCAAGACTAGTCACGACAGGTACTATGATGTTTGAAATATGACTCACTGGAGTAGAATGAGGGTTTCCTCGGAGCCCTGGAGTAGGTGGGATGGAGGATAGGGAGGCTGATCAACTGGTACACTGTCATATATTGGAGAAATAAGTTCTAACAGCCTACTGAACAAGACAGTGAAGAACAATAATAATAATGTGTTTTAAACCTCAATGTAACTAACAGAGAGGAGTGGTTGTATCAAATAATAATAACTGGTGGGTAGGATTACACAATGTGCTCATGGGTTGAAACATTATATTGTACCATATAAATATGTATAACAATTATATATCAATCAAAAGACTAAAATATGGAAGCCAATAAATATAATGAATAGGATACACTCAAAACCAATTTCCTCTTTAAATAAAAATTATTATCACGTTGAAAATGAAACAATTCCCTAGGAAGTCTAGCAAATTTTCCTTTAATTTTTAAATGTGTTTACAAATATCTATGAAGTAAATGCTTTAGTATGCCAGGAAGTGCCCAGCACCTCGAATTGGAGGTGTGTGATCCTTTACTCAGGAGATACCTTGAATATAACAAAATACAGCAAACAGTGAACATTGCTCACCAAATACATCTTTTTACTTTACCTAAATGTCACCATCCCAACAAGTTACTTCAGAAATTAAACCTTTGCACGTTTTAAAATAAAAAAAGATGATAATTTTTATATCGAAAAATGTGTAATGCCTTGATTTCTGACCCAATGTGTATTGAGAACATTGAGCATTCTGCACAGTCAACCCTCATGCTCTCAAGAAAATCAAGACTTTTCCAAGTGGAATAAAATAAGGACTTTTACTTGGAATATTAAAATGAGATGGAGCACTTTGGAGAATGATTAGCCCAGCTCACAGTCTGCAGCATGGTATAAACAACCCTGACCTACAGAATGAGAGACTGTGAAGTGATTTCCAATGTTCTGTTTCAAAGTTGGCTCAAAATTATCTTTTCAGTAAAACAGACCTAGGTTGATGCTACCATTAGGATACAGGTGTCTTTGACATAGTTTATGATAATAAAAAAAAAAGCAAACTGACTAACGGCTTTCTCATCATTAACATTAAGTAGCATTAGCTATGTGAAGCCCATTGATATGGGGTTCTGTAGTAAGACATGCTTTTAACGTGCATATTTTATTGCCCAGAATACAGCAATAACCTTCAAGAGGACATTTATTCAGAGACTTCGGGACACTTCAGAGATACTCTCATGAACTTGGTTCAGGTATGACACTGAAAACCATAACATTTTACACTCTTTAAGACATAGACACATTTCATCCTCACAAAATATGATAGACAGTTCGGTATATTACAGTTCACCCATACATCCTATGTAATAACATTTACCGTCAGCCAAGTACAAGTCACTTAATCTAAAACTTGACTTACACATGTTATAAGCATGAATGTGTACCAGTTCTGCTTAAAACATTAAATCTACTGTATTTCAAAGTACTATAAACACATATACACACATAAATGATTATTTAGAAAACTTAAGACTTTACTTTTTAATTTATAACTTAAATTAGAAATCTACTTCAGCTTTGATTTTTTGCAACTAAAAAGTTTATGTGTATGGGTGTTTTGTCTACATGTATATCTGTGCACCACATGTACGCCTGGTGCCAACAGGTGCCAGAAGAAGTCATAGGAATCCCTGAAACTGAGGTTTCAGTGGTTATGAGCCACCATGTGGATGCTGGGAACTGAAGCCAAGTCTTCAGGAAGAACAACCAGTGCCCTTAACAACTGAACTATCTATCCAACCCAGTATTCCACATTTTTTAACTAGTAGATGGGTTGGAGACATACTAAATTTCCTGGGCTGACACTCTGTACTTAGTGTTATGTGGTAAGTGAATTAATTTCTCATCTAATACAACAAAATAGTATGATACAAAATATTATTAGAAGTAATCCCAGCACTTGGGAGGCAGAGGCAGGCGGATCTCTGTGAGTTCGAGGCCAGCCTGGTCTCCAAAGTGAGTTCCAGAAAAGGCGCAAAGCTACACAGAGAAACACTGTCTTGAAAAAAAAAAAAAAAAGTACTTCTCAAATAAAGAAGCAAAGAATCAAAAAAAAGTAAGGTATGGGAGTTGAGATATACATAGTTTAGCAACAAAGTGCTTTGCTAGCCTGAGCAAGCACCTAGGTTTGATGTCCAGCACCACAAAAATGCACGTGTGTGTGTGTGTGTGTGTGTGTGTGTGTGTGTGTGTGTGTACTGATTGTCCAAGAAGTCAGTACATTGCAGAATTGAATTGAATTTGCTCCTATTGTATTTTACTGTAAGCAAAAGATCTCAATGTAACCTGTATAAATTCCATTATACTATACATTACCAAAGAGGAACCTTACTTCTAATTAAAATTATACTTTGTCATTTATCTTCTTTTCTATAATGACTAAATGGTATATAATTATTTCGATCCAATTAGCATTTCTCAAAAACATTCCACATATTAATTGTAATAACAGTGTTATTTTAAAGTATAATTTCCTTTTAGTTAATGTCTGCTTTTGAATGTTCTAGTCATCCTATCAAGGAAAGGTGTTCAGGAATTCAAGTGGAGTCAGTGTTCAGCACTTAAATAGTAAAAGAAATTGAAAACCTCACACGTTCAGAAAACATCTTGAAGGCTGTGGGCTTTTCTTTCATTTTATGAAGTATGTGTTATGGTGAGAATGCTTTGGTATGTATGCTGTGTTGTGTGTGTTCTGGTATGTGTGTGTGTGTGTGTGTGTGTGTGTATGTGTATGTGTGTGTTTCATGGTGTGTGTCTAAAGTAAGGTAATCATTTCTAAATCTACAAACTTTTCCTTTATAAATCAAACCATAGCTCAATAATAAGCAAAACAAATTTGTTAACCATAGAAACAAAAAATGCACTAAAAGTTATAGAATTCTATACACGATAGTGTGAAATGGAGAAAATAATCCACCGCCTTTGAAGAAGGAAGTGTAAAGGAGTGCCCTTTACAATAAAGTAAGGAGAGGAGTAGAGGGGACACACATTCTTGTTGTTTAATTATTTTTTTTTATATTTTGAGATTAATATAATTGCAATATTTCCACTTTCCCTTTCTTCCCTCTAAGTCCTCCAACATACCCTCCTTGTTTGTATTTGGAGTCATGGCCTCTTTCTCACTAATATTTGGCGTGTGTGTGTGAGTGTGTGTGTGTGTGTGTGTGTGTGTGTGTGTGTGAATTCCTAAATATACAACCTGCTCAGAATGGAGCTGGAGAAGTAGGGAAGAACACACCAGCTGGCTACCCAGACCCACACTCTTTCTGTAGACTCACCAGATGAAAATACAGTATACTTCACATATTCTTTCTCTTATCTGTGAAGCTCCTTTGTTGATTACTGTGCCTTCCTAGATTTTTTTAATTAAAATTTATTTATGGGGGTAGCACACGCATACCACGGTACCAGTATGAAGGTCAGAGTAAAACTTGTGGGAGCGGTTCTCTCCTTCCACCATGTCGGTCCCAGGGATCAAAATCAGGGCATCAGGTTTAGCACCAAGTGCCTTTATCCACGGAGACATTTCACCAGCTGCCTGAATTGTTTTTAACCTGCACATTTCTGGGGCGGTTTCCCCTTGCCCTTTATTACTCTTGGCTTCCTGTGGGCTGCCATGGAGTCGACCCTCCTTGAGAGTTCAGTTTTGGCAAACTTACAAGGGCCAATAGCTTAGTCAAAACTGCATAGCTAGCTTTTTTTGAGCACAGGTTTCTGAAGTCTTTGAAAATTAATAATCCTGAAAACTTGGAAGAATGACAACCTACCCGCTCACAGTTAGATTCATGCACAATTACCCACACGCCAAACTTTTTCAGATGTATGCTTTCAGTGACTTATTTTTTGCATTCTTGCATCCTCATTATGTCTCTTTATTTCACAGCTGCAAGGCTCTCAAACAATAAAAAGAGCCTGTTTTTACTGCAAGGCCAAGTTATACTATATCTTCCCTTTCAAGTCCTCTGCAACTCTCAAGTCACACAGTTGGGCATGTACAAGGATTTTCCCCTTCTAACACTTAAAAGAATCAGATGTTTAAACTTTCTCTCTCTTCTTTAACTTCTGTTTGCAAAAAACTAATTCCTTACTGAGTTCAGTTCCTGCTTCGAACACATGCTTAAAAGCAAAGGACCCGCCGGGCGGTGGTGGCGCACGCCTTTAATCCCAGCACTCGGGAGGCAGAGGCAGGCGGATTTCTGTGAGTTCGAGGCCAGCCTGGGCTACCAAGTGAGTCCCAGGAAAGGCGCAAAGCTACACAGAGAAACGCTGTCTCGAAAAACCAAAAAAAAAAAAAAAAAAAAAAAGCAAAGGACCAATTCCATATCTCAGGGCCACATGAAGACCAGGACAGCTGCTTCTGATGAGAGCCTCTCCCCCACAGGCTCAGTCCTTCCTTTTAGCTACACATTCACTAAATCACTCCAGAATCAACAATATGGTGGAAAGTTGTTTGTGGGAGATTCAGGGCTTTGTTACAGTGGGTATAATTTTCCCCTCAAATTTTATTGGTTAAATCTAAGTCAAGCCAGCCCTATTTAGTATTGAGAGTGGCTGAACATGTTATCCTATTGGTTCTGTCTTTTAGGAGGTTAAAAAAAGCTTGGTGATCATATACAGTAAGCATAAAAATTGAAAACATATCTAATTTTCTATTACTCCTCCTTCTCCTCATTATTATTGTTGTGTGTGAGATGAAGGGCACATGGGCCATGGAACTTGTATGGAGGTCAAAGGACAACTTTGTGTCGTTATTTCTCTCCTTCCACCTTTACTTGGGTTCCAGGTACTGAATTCAGGGCACCAGGCCTGCAGGGCAAGCGCTTTTGCCCACTGAGCAATCCTTGGACCCCTCTTGTCCACTTCCATGGCAAATACATTCCATTATTATGTTTCCCAGCCTCTCTTCCTGAAGACCATTTTTTCTATCTCATGTTTCCCTTTCTAGCTGCATGTCACATACCATTCTCTCTCTCTCTCTCTCTCTCTCTCTCTCTCTCTCTCTCTCTCTCTCTCTCTCTCTCTCACACACACACACACACACACACACACACACACACACACACACACAGCTGGTTTTATTAATTTTGCTGGTTAGTTTGGTTTTGCGAGCAAAAATTTTAGCACTAAAAAATCATTTCTACCTTGATCTATATGCCAAAAGTAGCCCAAGTGAAAACTGGCTTTTATGAGTTCATTGTTCCTTTGAAACAATGGCAATGTGCAAGTTTTTATTCATGGTGGTTTTGTTTTCTTTTAATTACCTCTTTTAGTTTTGAGATTATGACGTTATCATTTTCCCTTTTCCTTCCTCCCTCCAAGCCCTTCCATATACCCCTCCTCAATCTTTCAAATCTGTGACCTCTTTTGTCATTAGTTGTTGTTACATGTTTCTGTGTGTATGTGTATGTACATGTTCATACACATATATCCCTCAATACAACCTGCTGTGTCTGTAAACTGCAACTTCATCTTCTCCCTTCTATTCCACTGGTATTCAGCTCTACAACCCCATGGATGTATTAGAATACCCAAATCAGCAGATGTGGTTTCCTTTAGTGAATGTTTATTATAATTAAACTTCATACTGTACTTTCTACAGATTTTATATTGTTCAATTAAAGGCTGAATAAATATAGAATACATACATAAGAAAAAATCAGTAATTCTATTCATTTATAATCAACAAAGATCTTGACTTTTTGATATCCCTTTTTGTGTGCACATTTTCTTCTAAGTTATTATCAATTTCCAGTTCAGAATAGAGACAGTTTGAGAAAGGGCAAAGCAGAAGTTAATGAAAAACAAAGTATAATGATGCATATGCACAAATATGCCATGATGATTTCATTCCTCCATATCCTGACCTAAAATGTTTCACTGAAAAAGGCATGAAAATGGAGAAACACTTTTTTTGTAGACTGATAAAGAAGCCAAATATTAGTAACTTAACACTGAGGAAGACTCTTGGTGACCAATTCAAGTCTTTTAAATTTCTCAGTTTGAAAAAGTGAGGCATATTGTCCAGCCTCAATACAAGGGCTTTTGCCTTGTCTTGTTGTGTCCTGTTTTGTTCAGTTTGGCTGTCTTCTCTTGGAGGCCTGTTCTTTTCTGAAGAGGAAATGGAGGAGGAGTGGATCTGGGAGAAAAGGAGGGTGGAGGGAGCCGGGGGTAGGGGGAACTGTGGTCGTGATGTATTGTAGGAGAGAAGAATCTATTTTCAATAAAAAAAATTTTAAATGTTTTTAAAAGTGAGGCATATTACCAAGCAACTCTATTGACCCATTAGTTAAACTAAATTTTTCATTTTATATAAGATTATTGTAACCAAAATCAAGAACTTGTTTTATCAAGCTTGGTGTTTGTTTGGCTGGGTTTGGTTTGGAGTGCTTGTTGTGAGTACACAGTTCATGAAGCTGCCCCTTTTGATTTCTACACTTAGTGACTATTTTTCTTGGAGCCCCTGATTTAGAGTTTATGATTTCCATAAAGTGATTTGGCAAGTTGAGAGTCGATCAGGTCTCTGAGCCAATGTTTGTGGAGCATATTTCTTCTGAGAGACTACATTGTGAGCTGACAGCCTCTAACCTGACAGTTTTAGAATACTACAATTTAGAATCATCTCCCCTACCCTTTTCTCTACCACACCCAAGTAAATATCCATGCTCTCTCTGCCTCTGTTTCTTTCTCTTTTTCTCTCTTACACACATGCACACACACACACACACACACACACACACACACACACACACATACACACACACACACACACACACACACACACACACACACACCAAAGAAGATGGAGAGATGACAGATTAGATAGATGATAGATAGATAGATAGATAGATAGATAGATAGATAGATAGATAGATGATAGATAGATGATTGATAGATGATAGATAGATAGATAGATAGATAGATAGATAGATAGATAGATAGATAGATAGATAGATAGATAGATAGACTGATAAATAGATAGATAGATAGATAGATAGATAGATAGATAGATAGATAGATAGATAGATAGATAGATAGACAGGCAGAAAGACTGACTGACAGATGGATAGATTATCTTTTCATCCTGCTCTATTATAACTTATTTGTATATCCTTGGGTTTATCACTTGCCCCTTTTGAGATTCAGACTGCTGCTCACCAAATTCATGAATATGAGGTAATTCTCTCAGTTCTTGCACAACACAAATATTCTGTCATTCTTCACTTGTAGCAATCACAGCATCTCATCCTGTGTGCACCCTCACTTTCAGAATCAAAGGAAAGATAATTCATAGATTTCATTCTTCAAACATCATTAAGACTCAGACACACCCATTTTGGCATCTGAATGAAGACAAGGAGTTAGGACATAGGAGCTTGAAGGTGTTTGTGAGCTGCAAAGGTAGATATCACTGCTATGATTAATGGAAGGAAATCTTGTCTTTAGTCTACCCAGGATTTTCTGCCAAGAAACAACTGAAGAGGAACACACTCCTCTTGAAAAAAAACTGATGCCAGTAATTAAGCTGGCCCACAACACTTCCTGCATGCTTTTATTGCACTAGATTTGTGGAGGGTCTAATTATCTGTCAAATAAAGAAGGATTAGTCTCTTGGAGATTAATTAATCAACATGTGCAAATTACGTTGTGGATAAGTACCTCCTCAAAAAGATGGGAAGCAACCTGATTAAATACGTCAGCCTCACTCCTCATCTTGGCTTTCTGGATTCTCTTGAGGGCCCTTTCTGAAATCTGTAGAGTCAGACATCCAGGGCATTACTACCATAATCCTTCTGTAATCATCTATAGTCAGTTTTTCTGCTCAAGTACTTTCATGCCTTTAATTTCTTCCCTTTTTATCTTTCCTCTTGTTCAAATCCTATATTCACATACTGATGGCCACCATTGCGAGTTAAATATGCAAGCTTATCACCTTTCTATGCAAAAGCTCAGATAAACAGAACTGCAGAAAATCTCTAAATAGTTCTCCCAATCTTTGCAAGTGATGGAGTTTACTTAGCTGTATAGTTAAAGATCGCATTTCAAAAATCCAGAAAGCTTGTTCTTGATGTTTTAATTCTTTCAGTCTTTCTCTGTCTTAAATAAAACATCAAGAACAAGTGGTCATTTCTTCATTTTCATCCAATTATATCACATACTTGAATCTCTTCTCTAAGGTAGTATTATCTACCTAATTAATTAATTGGTACACAAGTATAGTAGGGAGGATACAATTATGGACACATTTATAAAATGATTAGAAGCTAAGTTTTCAACAATAGAACTATGTCAATATCTAACAATTATAAACAACCTAGTGGGTTAATATTTACAGACTATATTTTAGTGAATATCAAGTACATATGTGGATTATAAGTAGTCAATTTAGAAACAAGCACTAGAAAACATAAATTCTAATCTAAATTTTTTTATTTTACTGTATGCAGAATGTTTTATTAAAGTTACTAAATACTCAGCTTCTTTTTTGTCACTTTGAAGATTTTTGACATGAAAATAGTAATTCACTTGTCAGGTGTTTTGAAATTTCAGGCTTCTGTAGCTATTATATTTTATCTCATTACCAAATAAAATTTATGTCTTCACGAAATAAAAAAATTCCAGAAGACAAATTTAAAAGGCTACAATCCAAAAAACATTTTTTGCCTTCCCTATGAGGAGTTTTTTGTCTCTTACAATGTCTCAAATATGATTTCTGACAATTGGGAATCATCAGTAAACACGGGAGTCAAAGTCTTTAGGTCTGGTGAATTTCACATCTATCAAAGCAAATTAAACTAATAGACAATGATGAATAAAGACATTATTAAGAACTTTTGAAAGTGATAACAAAATGTATCCAATCAGAATGTGGGAGACAGGAATTATAGGCCTGGACAGAGTCAGTATGATGAATTGTTGTATAGGTTGGTCAGAGTAGATCTCATTAAACATAGGGGATTTATTCTGATTAGTTTCCTCCATCCCAAAAATATTTTTTTCATAAGAAACAATTTGATAGTATTTTATAAAGTTAAATTCTTAATCACTTTACTCCTAATAAATCTAAACTTAATTCACACACAAAAAAATACAAATGAAAGAGTGAATCAAGCCACAGGTAGATGTAATTGGGTGTACAGTGAAAATATAAAAGCAGAGAAAAAGTCTAAGGCAAGAAAAGAACCAGATGAGGCCAAAGAAGCAGCAAGGGCTAAGGTTCTGGCAAATCCTTCGCCATTATGAACACTGGAGTTTACTTCGAGTGGCATAGGGGTTAGGTAAGCATTTTCTAGGTTTTGAATAGATGACTAATGTGATGTTAAAGTTCATGAAATTCACAATAAATTCTATTTTAATAAAAGACTATGGAAACAAGCATAGAACCAAAAGCCTGAATGAAGCTGGTCACAGCAGAAACCAGGGATATAATGTTACTTGTGAGCCATGTGGTAGCATAATAAGGATCTAGAGTGCTCATGGGTGTGTTTGGGGGACAGTGCTCATGTTAGTTTCTGAGGAATTTTATGTGAGACATGAAAGAAAATAAAAAGAATGAAATATGGCTCAGGTTTTCATTCTGAGCAATAAGCATGAAGTGGTCAGCCACTGAGATGTGGATAACTTAGAAAGGGTCATTGAGGTAGAGGTAACAGAAGCCGGCTGTTGATTGTCTTGAATTTTATACATAGAAAAAGGTCAAGGAGAGACATTGAGTTGGCTAATGGAACAGACGTACATAATGCAAAGTTCTGGAAGAGACTCCAGCTAGAGAGTTTGAGTGTTACTATAACGTAGACAGAATCTGAACCCATATCAATAGCTGAGACTAGAAGAAAAGGGAGGGTAAAGACGGACAAGAAGACATGGGCAGCACGGTGCAGGAGATTCACCAAGTTAAGAGACTGAATATTCAGAGGAAGCACTTCCCCAAGACGGGGGAGTTTTCAATGAAACAGAAGCAAAGAAACAAAGATGACGTGAGCTCAGTAACGGAGGCCCTGAGAGGAAACAAGAGAAATGGCACCAAAGCCTGCCAGACACATCAGATAAGATGAAAGCTAACAGTTACTGGGATGAGCTTCCCAAATGAATAGTACACATTCACAGAAGACATAAGGCTGTAATTGTTTTCCCTTCTTTATAAATTAAAGTTTTTAGAGAAAGTTGGAAACAGAGCCCACGGTTAGCATTTGTAAAGAATGAGTTCCCATATGATACCTAGATCCCAAAGTAAACAAAGCCATTGGTATCTAATAATTGCCCTTCTGTAACTCTCAGACCTGAGGCAATTGATTTAATATCTCTAAGTCCATTCATTTTTCATCTCCAAAATAAGGAAGAAATGTAAGACCTCTGGGGATCCTGCACTGTCACACGTTCATGACTTAAAGATAAAGTAACACCCATAATCCCACTGGCTAGTAAAATCACTTTCATTCTTTAGATGCTGTCTCCTGTTCCTAAATTTTCAGGACTACAAATTTAGTCGTAAGAAAATGTGAATTTATTTCTCTATGAGTAATTAAACTTTCCTAGATGTGTTTAGGTTTGGATTAACAAAAAATGCTTAATATTTAATTTAATTTAATTTAATATGGTAAATTTAATCCTACGATACTTTGAACAGTCGAACTGTATGAGTACATATTCAATCCCTTTGATAATTGTATTGAGTTGACTACTCAACTCTCAAAGTTCTCTCCATCGCCTCTTCTCTCCAAGATGCTACCAGGTGGAAAGATGTGTATATGGCTTATAAGATGTCTTTGTAAAGGACAGTGATGGTGTCCTCAAATAATAGATATTTTCTGCACTCTTTATGACTTTGACTATGAAATAACAGGTCTGGGAAACCCCAAATAGATAATGTAAGGTTTTAATGTCCATGATATATGTAGAGGTTTCTCAGTACTAACTCCAAAGTACAGTGAGTTTATTAATGATGCTTTCTCTGTCTCTGTCTGGTCAAAGCTAAGGTAAATTAATTAACCTCACCTTTACCTTCTTAGCATCTGAGGAGTCCCCCTAAGGTCTAGCCTTGTCTCCTATGTAAATCTAGTCAATGTTACCTCATTATAACTTTTGAAATACTGCCCTTGTAATGATCATAAACAAAACAATTATTCAAGCTTCACCATTAGTTCCTCAGCCAAAGTGTAAGTTCCTCTAACAAGAAGCAAGTAAGAAAATTGAGGTACTATTCATGTTATTTAGAAGTTGAGACTAAGAAATCCAATATTATCCCCCACCATGTGCATGTGCACATGCACACAAACACACACACACACACACACACACACACACACACACGCACACACACATACCTTTGTCCATCTTCAAATCTCACTAACTTCACTTGCATGAGGTACTTCATGACAGGGAAAGGCACTGTATCCTTAGTGTTCTCTCATAATTAGTAATCTCCCTCTCCATACTTCAGCTCAAAAAAATAAAATAAAATAAATTCTAATCACAAACCTCTACCATCTCTCTCCTCTCTTGCTTGACCCAGGAGACTACTGGGTCTTGCATTGTTTAGTACTCCTTCCTTCTGTTTGGAAGATCAAATAGACCCTTCACCATTTGTGTGATAGGGAGCAGGGGTTACAGTGTAGTACAGAAAATTCTTATTTGCAAAGCCTATACCTCATCACTATTTGGTGGTTACGTCATTTCTGTTCTACAAGCCAGACACTACTATGTCTGCACTTTTGCACTAACAGTGTTAAGCTCCATCACTACCACCTCTGACAAGGAATGGATGCTCATCTTGATGGAGCAAAATACCTCACAGAGAAATGAAAAGCATAAAGAATCTCAACATTTTTCACCAAGTTCTTCTGTTGCAAAGAAAAGCTCAAAAATGAAACTCCTTACAAGACTACACACCAATTCCTCAGGTGTCAAAGTATCCAAATTAATAACGGAGATTGCTAAGGAATCCCCAGTGTTTGGGGGTTCAGGTTTTTTTGTCCCAATAATCCTATATTTATTTGTGATATTTTGATTGCATTCTGATGCTCCCAAGACTGACAATAAAGTTTGTTTTGGGTCAGGGGCTGGAGCTAGCTACTAGCTGACCAAAATTAATCATAGAGGTTTTAGGTGACTGAGGACAGATAGAGACAGGAAGTAGTAGGGTGGTACTTAGAGAGGGTCTTGACCCATTTGAATGGAAGAATGAAGAGACAGAAGTCCCTGTTAGTCCCTTTCTCTGATCATTCAGATTCTTACCCTGATATCTGACTCCCAATTTTTATTGATAAATAATAGTTAGATAAGGCCTTCACTATGTGTTCTGTGTACTGAGACCATCTAAAAAGAAACCCCTGCTTATTTCACAGGGAACCAGGGAGGAAGGATACGCAGATCCTGCGATGGCTGCTCAGGATGCTGTGGTAACTAAACCTGACTCTCCTCCTGACTAACAGTGCTTTTGATGGCATGAGCGGAGCTGGTTCTGATAATTCTTCCTGACTGTGTGATGTTGCAGGTCCTGTGGGAAGCCTGCCAGCAGAAGACTGGGGAACATAAAACCATGCTACAGATGATCTTATGCAACAAGAGCTACCCACAGCTCTGGCTGGGTAACAAGAAACAGGCTCTTTACAGCTTTTTAACCAATTGAGTGCAAGTAACTAGGATAAAAGATGGAATGTCACCCAGAAATAGAGAAAAGCCAGTTAGTGCCCTGAATTATGTCTAGACAGTATGTCTCATCTAACAACACTGCTAAAGAATACAGCTCTGCCACTATTTAATTTTTTCCAACAACTAAATCCCATAGCTTTCTAATAACAACTCTTAAAAATTACCTATTTAGATTCATTAGCCATTTCTTACCAGATACTTTACATTGTGTCCTGAATAATCTCCAGTGAGCTTAGTGTGGCCATGAGTCAAGGTCTTTGTGCAGACATTGTGATTTATGAGACATCCATACTTCCTATTGGTCTTTGAGATGTGTTCACATTAACCTACACTTGACTTTCTCTAAATTGCACCTTTCCTTCCCCATATTAGAAAAACAAATTAAATATAATTAAATGAAAGGTAAAGTCATATCAATTATCTAAGCAGCAGCCTACTCTAATTCACCTATGCCTCTTTTACTTTGTCAGTTTAAGATTAATACTAACAATAACAATACTTGTTCACATCTAAGTTGAAATGGCTGAGAACTAAACATTGTCAAGGATAGAGCCAGCTGAGTAAGTTCTTTAAAAGGAAAGTTTAGTTGAATGTTATTTTATGTTAGTAAATTAAGCTG
This sequence comes from Peromyscus eremicus, assembly GCF_949786415.1. Taxonomy (NCBI): domain Eukaryota; kingdom Metazoa; phylum Chordata; class Mammalia; order Rodentia; family Cricetidae; genus Peromyscus; species Peromyscus eremicus. Next base: position 50,617,718 of record NC_081433.1, on the reverse strand, counting down.
TCAATGGTAATCTATTTCTCAAAATTGTTCTTCCAATCTCCATTACTAAACATTACTCAGGAAATTTTTGTATTTAGCTTTCATATCTAAGGTCTAGCAGAAAGTTTCCTTTTGACAAATAAATTTAAACTGTCCCTTATGTCTGTCCTCTGGAAATGTCTCATAGACAATAGCTCACACTGTACTTCCCCTCTATCTATATCAGCACTTGAGTCAGTGAGGCCCAATTGGGGGTAACCATTGCTCCCCAGCCCAGCAAGAGCAGGTCCTGGAAGTCCGGGATTCATGCAAGTTTTAGCATCTCATAGGACCTATACTTGTTGTAAAGAGTAGACTCTTCAACACAATGGGTAGTAGTACTAGGAAATACTTCAGAGGAGACACTTTACATGTACAGTAAAATAGCCAGGGTGTGTGCTTTAAGTTTATGATGTTATGAAAATCTCTTTTGAATTACATAAATTTCTTGAAGTTTTCCAGGAATTTCAAAATATTTCTGGCCAAGACCTGGTGAATGCCCTCAATGACTGTTATGATGGCTACTTCCAAGAGCTGCTGGTTGCAATTGGTAAGGTGTACGATGAATTTTGTGTGATGAACAACAGACCTCACCTTCCACAGTCAAGTCTGACTGGTTCCGACTGGATTAAATGTTCACAAGTAGAATTTGATTGAAGCATTTTTTTTCAATGAAATTATTTGAAAGATCCATAAACTCCAGGAAAGTCTATCAGCTCATGGTTTGATGCAATGAACTGGCGACCTGGAGACATTAATAAACTGGCATCATTCCCTAAGAACAGGTTCAACTTTTGTATGAGAAAAGAGAAGTCTCAAATGCCCTGCCTCAGAAATCAACTTCTCACAGCTTTAAATCTATGCCAGCATCATTGATGTTCACCCCCTTTTCAGGAGCAGATAAATACTAACAGTGGGACTGTTTTTTTTTTTTTTCTCCAAGAAGGGAATTTACAAAATTTGCTTTTGATGTTTTTTTTAATTTTACTATTTTTAATAAATTTGCTTTTAGGGATAAGTTGTATTATCAAAAGAAACTAAATTGTTAGTTAGTAGTGAATTCTACAGGCATGCCTCCTGAATGTTCTCCAAAATGATATGCCCATTGTAGAAAAGGCCATTGCTCTTATTCATAGAGACTATTCCATGTACTTACCGTGGTTTACCATGTACTCTGTGGCTTAGCAGCACAGACTTCAGGAAAGTTACATGAAGAGTCATTATAAAATGTCCCATAATAGGTTCATCAGATGGATACTTAGATATGTGCTGAATAAACAGTCATTGTGAGTTTTCCATTCCAGTATGTCTTGATAGGGAGCTGAGGGGTTACAGCATTTTTATGAATTATTTAGTAAGCAAGCATCCTATGAAAATGATTTGATGGGTTTTATGAAACCCCTAAAGATAAATGATAAAGTGGCTTTTGTCTGTGAATGCTTCTGAGACAAAATATATGTATATTCCATCAAATTTCTAATAAATTTATTAGGCATACATTACATGTCAGCTAACTAGCAACAGTGTCAGAATAGAACTCAAGTCACCAATTCTCAAGGCAGCCCAAACTGTTGCCACAAAACAGTGGATTTGATGGAAGAGATAGTGGACATCAGGAACACCAGGAAAGTCCCATCTGGTTTATTCCATCCATCAATACAGAATGAGCCCTACTGTGTCTCTGATTTGGGTACTGCAGATAGAATACCAAAGCAACAAAACCAAAAATATCAACAAAAGCCCCTGCCCTCTGGGAGCTCGCCTTTTAGAAGCGACTCAAGATTCGTTGTTAGGTTTACTTCTCTCTGTAATGAAAATAAGATAAAGATGAAGATAAATATAAAAAATTAGATCATGATCTAAAATATTTACTTGAACTAAAGAGAAACTAATATGCTTTTATTTTGAAGAAACAGTATAGCTCCTCATTTATTGCTCATTTAAGTAATTAATCTATTTACTTTTTCAAATGTGACTATTTGATGGTCTACAGTCTCAACAGATACTAACAGGCACAGCTATTGGGAAGGCTCCAGGCGGTTCAAAACCATGGCAAGTTTAGTCAAATAATATCTATCGCTGGAGGGGACACTTTATATTTGTTACAGCTTCTCCTTAAAGGATCTCCAATCTAGTTACAAATCTATCAAGGATCCGATGCTACCTGAAGAACAACTAGGCTAGACCAGTTTTAGAGACTATGTGAATAGGTGACATTCAGGAACATGAACAGATTGTATGTGTTGGCTTTTATTTTTAAGCACCACATTTCTAAACATTTAGTAAAAATGATCATATGTTCACCTTACATCATTTGTTATTTTAAAATATAGTGCTGACAGTTTATAGTTTTCTTTTTTTGTTTTATTTTTGTTTGTTTGTTTTATTTTATAATTAACTTAATTTCACATATCAGCCATGGATTCCCCAGTCCCCCCTCCTCCCACCTCCCAACCCTCTCCCCCAATGCACCCCCCATTCCCACCTCCTCCAAGTCAAGATCTCCCCTGGGGAGTCAGTCCAGCCTGGTAGACTCAGCCAAGGCAGGTCCAGTCCCCTCCTCCCTACACCAAGGCTGAGCAAAGTATCCCAGCATACGCCCCAGGCTCCAAAAAGCCAGCCCATGCACCAAGGATAGGTCCTGGCTCCACTGAGTGGGCATGTTACCATTATTCTGAGTATTGAAATTATAATGCAATGTGATGATTTTGGCAGAATGTGAAAATGTTCTATTTGTTTCTAAACTTCTGAAGAATTGCATCTTATCATTCAAATATCTTCCATGCTCCCTACCTCTCTAGTTCGCTGTGTCCAGGACAAAGCAACCTATTTCGCTTATAAATTATACAGGGCAATCCATGTAAGTATAACACGTTTTAAAACTCATCTAAAATTAATATTATTTGTTATTTCAAAGAAATTGTGTTCAAGTAAAAAGAAACAAGTTAAATACCAAAGCAAAATTTATCCAATGCAGATAAGACACATAAGACATATGTGACATAAAACATACAGCATGGGTACATAAAACATATTGGACTTCAGGGTATATCTCTTTCATGCAATTTAGAGTCTGAGCACTTATATCAACTGATAATACAAACACATTTGGACATATTCAAAGACCCTACATCACATATACGCAAGCACAAAATATGGGGCAGAAAACGCCAAAACATTTTAAACTCTCAGCCAAAAAAAGCTATATTTTTTCAAGTTTGAAAACGAAATAACTTGTTATTTTCAGTGTTAAAGTACTACATGTAAAAAATACTGTAAAATATAATTAAGTAACAAAAAATTCTAGAGCTATTTTTGTAAATAAATGATAATGCTGTCCATGTCTTGGTGTGATGTTCAACAGAACACTGTAGTTGTCGATGCCCTGGCGTGATATTCAATTGCACACCCTGTACAGTTCATATTAAGGACACAAACACTTACACTCATCAGATAGTGGATGGACGCTTTCCCCATTATGTTCTGAAATTGTCTTAAAGAATAAAGATTGGACTAGTGAAATGGTTCCATCTCAGTGCCTCCAAGCCTGACAACCTGAGTTCAATCCCTGGCACCCACATGGTGTAAGGAACATCTCCAACAAGTTGTCCTCTGATGTTCACAGGTACACTGTGGTACACACACACACATACACAGACACACACACTCAAACACACCGCATAAACACACACATACACACATGTACACACAAACCAACACACATACAGACACACCCACACAAACACAGACACACACTCACACACAGACACCCACACAAACACAGACACACACTCACACACACAAACACAGACACATTCTCACACACAGACACACATGCACACATACAACAAATGTAATAAAATTTTAAAGAAAATATCTCACATAAGCTATTGTACATATAACGTAGCCTTGAAATAAAATTTCACTAAATGCAATAGTATAGTAATTTGAACAGAGTATAGAATTTTGATAATCAGAATATGTTATTCTTAAAGCAATTTATTTCACATTAGTATATATTATTTGTACAAAATAACAGGCTTCATTATGATATTTTTCATACATGTAAGTAAAGTATTACCAAAGACATTTTACAGGCTAACTTCTTGATATTTGCCAGCATGTTGGGAAAGCATGCTAACAGTCAAGAACATTTTTCTTATGTATTATGTACATAGGAGTTTTCTCTAACTTATGCATAAGAATCTACATAGCCTCAGAACTCAGGAGAAAAATCATTGCTCATAGCTCTTTGCTTTGTGCACAATAACATCCTGAGAAAAGCTGTAAGAGAATTCAGCAATTCCTCTCCAATGAGCCATGACTGCAACAAGAAACTAAAGTTTCCCCTGGGAATTACCCTGGACAAATAATCACAGTTGTTATTCCGATTCCAGCTATGCCCTGATTCAGGGAAACTCATTCTAATAACTTATAAATTAAATCATAACTCTGTGTATTCAAGGAAGAAAAAAATATTCTTGTATTGACAAGTAGTTTGCAGTTCATGAAGATTACGTATAAGTAATCCAAAAGTTCATATATGAAGAGCTGGAATATCAAACAATTGTCAAAAAGCTGTTTTTACCACCCCTCCCCCGCCAAAAAAAACTTTGTTTTCCATAAAAAAAAAAAAAACTCAAAATGACCTACATTTTAAAAATAAAATCTTGGTCAGATCATTTGTTTTAATCACCTCAAATCATAAAGTCCGTTAGTAGATTGACACTCAAAACATTCTGAAATCAAGTTAGATTATGCTAACTGGCCACCAGATGTCATCATTATTCCATTTCAAAGACATTTGCACCATCCCTGCGGATAGGCCTGCCTCAGGCATCCCACCGCAGTGGTACTGGAGGCATGTGGACCTGCAAGAAAATTGCTACTGAAACGGAAGTCCGTCGATGTTGGACAGACCTTTAAAGTCCTGTTTTCCCTACCCACCTTTCTACATCTTTTAGGACTTTGGCTTCCATAATAAAACTGTCATCAGGATTCTGATCGCCAGAAGTGAGATAGACCTAATGACCATAAGGAAACGCTACAAAGAGAGATTTGGGAAATCCCTGTTTCATGATATCAAAGTAAGCCTTCTCTTCATGATTTACTTTAACTCACATTTCCTTCTTTCTGGGTCGTAAATAAAAGCTTTAAGGTAAACAACTTGATGTTGGGATCTAGAAAGCTACCTATCTGACAAAGATGATTGACTTTACAAATTCAGACAGCTTTCAGCGCGTTAACAAAGTTAAACTGGGAAGTCATTGCATCATGAAAATAAAGCCTTTTGTTCTTTGCTTTAAAAAAAATGTGTTGTAATTATAGAGAATAGTCACTCCCTATGACTGGGCTTCAAGGGTTCAGTTCTCACCTGAAAAGCACAGGACCACTTGGATGTGGTAGTTCATCTGTAATTATACCTGCAACCTTCACATTAGAACTACTGAGGTTGAGGCAGGAGAATCAAGACTTCAGTGTCAACTCTCAGCTAAAAAGCAACTGGAGACTAGAACAGGCTATTTGAAACCTTGTCTCAAAACACAAGCAAACAAACTAACAAACAAACAAAAACCAAAATTGAGGATCAAGGAAATTGTATTTTGCCACAAGAATGAATTAACTGTGAGAAGGATTCCTACCTCACTGTGGCACTCCTCATAGCATCATAGAAGGCAAGACAGTCAGTAGCTGCTAATTTGGAGAAAGTTATTACTGAATGTGTAAAACCCTACATGACCAACCACTTCAGCAAGCAAAGGTCAAGAAAATAATTCAAAAATAAGCAAACCAATGTCTTATTCTGATCTTTCTAATCTTTTGTTAAATATTTTATAAAACTTGGCAAAATTTGAAATATATGGGGTCATCTATCTAATTTGAGGGCTCAGTATGAAAATAAAAATGCTTAGTTTCTCATCCAAAAAAAATTAAAAAGGTTTTAGGAATGAATAGAACAGGGCATCAGAACACACACGGTACCTGAGACTATGTCTTAATTTATACTTTGTATATTCACGTTGCTTTTAAATGAAATGCCTAGTTATAAAAAGAACATTTTAGCTCCTTGAATTATTCAAGATATGACTCAACACCTCAAATATTAAAGCCACAAAATCGAGATTTCCTAAGCCCTTGTAGGAACCAAAGTGGTTCTAAGAAATGGATAAATTAGTTAAACTCAATATTGTATTTTTTAATATTTGATAAAATAATCATTATATCTACCATGAAAATCCAGAGCTACCAGTGATGATTAACATGTACCACTGAGAAAATCCAGAGTTACTAGTGGTGATCAACAGGCACCATTGAGAAATCGTCAGAACTCAGTTTCTAAGTGAATACGCTAACTCACATACACTACTTGTCATTATTCCTAGCTACCTCAAGTTGGAATACTGCAATGCTACTATGTACCTTTAAACTTATGAGTCTTAATTGCACAGATTTGTGTAAAACATTAATATGCTAAATAATTTTTATGAATGACATTCATTCAGCCATATATTCTGGAATATTTAGGAACAATGGAAGAACATAAAAAGGAAACAAAATTGCCCTAATTCTCTTGGGTAGATACCCACTAATTTGTTGGGCCTGCTATGGCTTCCCCAGATCACTACACTGAAACTCTAATCTTATGTAGATAGTGTTAGGAGCTTGGCCTTCAAGAGTTAAGTCATGAAGGGTTACTTTCCTTAAGCTCCAGGATGCTCCTTTGTCCCTTCTGCCATGTCATGCTGGAGTCTGTGAAGAAGTATGCTCTCAGTGACACAAAATGTGTTGTCACCTAGATTTTCTATCCTGCCTAATAGAGACATAAATTTCTCATACTTTAAGCCACCTCATGTGTGGAATCCCTAGGGGACTAAGATAGCCACTGTTGATCTTTTTTAAAAGCACATAAATAATAATGTTTTGCTGTCAAAAGGAAGAACTTTATTAAACCATGACATCCTATTGTATAAAACATATTGTGAAGCAGAAAAACTATCTTACATGATTACACACTGCTTTTCAACTTTTCACTCATATGTGATATGTTTCATTGATATGTGTAATGTTTCATTGATATGTAACATTATGGTGCATATGTGTTTCACATAAATCTCTGTGCTCACTCATAATTGATAATAATTTTAAAATGCATTTCTTAGTATAGGATTGCTGAATTAAACAGTATAAATATTTTGAGATCTTTGGCAATGTCCAGACTACACTGATTACTATAATAATATTAGGCTACCAACTTTTAGAGCTGAAGAGAAGATCCATTTTACCCTAAGTTATTGTGCTCACAAATACACATTAAAGTTCTATCAGCTTTATGCAAAATATATTATATTGGCTATAACCACAGCATTATTTTTAATAGGTTTCTCTTTGAAAACTACTCAGAAAATCTTTAGACAAAAACATAAATCATTTTGTGAAGACTAACATTCCATAAATCTTTCATACTGCAATTAGAATTACAGCTGATTTTTAGAAACATGGAGAGATTTGATTTCAAGAGCCTCTGTTTTGTCTTTTTAGAATTTTGCTTCGGGGCACTATGAGAAAGCACTGCTTGCCATCTGTGCTGGTGATGTGGAAGACTACTAAAATAAGTGAAGATTTGAAGGTCTTGAAACCCTCTTTACAGACACTTCAGATACAAATGGTTGAACTTGTGCTGTTATTGACACGGAAACAAAACTATAAAATCATATTTTTCTTCTATCTCTAAAATTATTCTAAGACAAAAAAAATCTACTGTTGAAAATATGTAATCCTGGATTTGTACCCCTTCCTCTATTAGTAATTAATTAAATTGCGTGTGATGAAATAAGAAAAACATTGCATTGGAATCAATTTTATTTAAATGTGAACTGTCAGTACCTACAAAAAAGTCTGATCTGTAGGTGTCTCTGGTATCAGCCTGAAATCTATAGCATTGAAGTGTGTGATCACACTACTAAGTGTGTGCCCACCCTCATGGGAATTGCCTGCACTCTTGAACAAACACAATAAAGCTGAAATGAGGCCCTAGAACAGCCTGTTAATGAAAGTAGTCGAAAGTAAAGTGTACCAAGAGATATACTTACTAGATTTAGTTGTACAACATATTTAGAAGGAAGAGTAAGGGTTCACATGAATCTGTGTGTATACCTTGATTGTGCTAATGTCACTCCAGTAAAGATAATTAAGATACTTTTTTAAAAGTTCTTTAATTTTTGGAGGAAGGCTGGACACATATGTACCATGGCACATGTGCTCACCTTGCTCTCTTCAAACTCATGGCCTCTTTAATTATTGGTGTGTGTGTGTGTGTGTGTGTGTGTGTGTGTGTGTGTGTGTGTGTGTGTATTCCTCAATATATGAATACAATCTGCCCAGTCCATATAATGTTACTTGCAGATATATGAGATGAGGCCTAGCCACTCGGCCTTGGATGTCCAGTTAGGGGGCTTTTCCCAGGGGAAGCCTGTTTCTACTGCTCTCAACATTAGTTAGTTGCCTACAGTCTTTTTCTAGGGCTGTGGCCTCATGAGACTTTCCCCTTTCATGTTAGCATGTCCATTAGTGTCCTTGCTCTGATCATTTTAGGCAGGCATCTTGTTGGAACTTTATGATCATAGCTTCTGACATTTTTAAGAAACACAATCTCACAGCAAACTTCCTGATCCTCTGGCTCTTACAGTCTTTCTGCTCATCTTCTGTAATGATCCCAGAGCCTTAGATGCAGTAGTTGTGTTGTAGATGTATCAGTTGAGGCTGTGTACCACATGATCACTTATTCCCTGCATTTTGACTGGTTGAGGTTTTTCTGTAGTAGTCTCTGTGGCAAAGAGACATTTCTTGGGCAAGGGAGATATCCACACTTGTATATGAAGATTTGAAGGTAGGAACAACAGATGACCTCGGTCTTTCTGGACCTGGGTTTTCTCACTCAGTATGATCTTTCCTAATTTCATCTATTTACCTGCAAATGTCATAATGTCAAATTTTGTGAAGTTGAATAGTATTTCCCAATAAATACATACAGATTTTTCATTGTCCACACATCAGGTGAAAGGCATTTAGGTCATTTCCATTTCCTAGCTCTTGTGAATAGCGCAGCAGTGAACATGGCTGAGCAAGGAACTGTGGAGGGCACTGTTGAGTCCTTGGGCTTACATTGAGAAGTCGTATCCTTAGGTCAGATGGAGAGTTATTTTTAGCTTTTGAGGTTCCTCAAACTGATTTCTAGGGCGGCTGGACCAGTTTGCAACCAACTTGGCCTTTCTCTTCACTCAGTTGATAGTGTTCTTTAGCTGTGCAGAAGTGTTTTAGGTGTATGAAGTCCCACATGTTGATGGTTGGTCTCAATTCCTGGGCAAATGGGGTTCTACTCAGAAAGTCATCTCCTACATCCATATCCTACATGGTTCTGCCTATGTTTTCTTCTAGCAGTTTTTATAGCTACACACAGACAGATTTTCTATACACATGAAGCAAACATACTGATAAAGAGATCATTAACACCCCTCCTCAAAAAAGAAATGTCTAGTAATAAACCTAACTAAATAGGTGAAAGACTTATACAATAAAAACTTTAAATTTCTGAGGGAAGATGGAGAGAACACTAGAAAATGAAAAGACATTCCATACTCATTGATTGGTAGAATTGATACTACAGAAATGACCATTCTACCAAAAGCTCTTTGCAGATCCAACACAATTCCCGTGAAAATCTGAATCTCATTCTTCACAGTAATACAAAAACTATCCTACAATTCACATGGAATCACAATGAACCCTGATACTTAAAAAAACACCGCCTTAACAAAAAGAACCATGTTGGAGGGACTAACATTCTAGACTTCAAGACAGAGTACAGAGCCACAGTAATAAAAGCAAATGTGGTGCAGACACAAAAACAGACATGAAGGCCAAGGGAATAAAATCAAAGACCCAAACATGGGCACATATAACTATAGACATCCAATATTCAACAAAGATGCCAAAACAGATACTAAAGACAAGACAGCATCTTCAACAAATGGTTCTGGGCAAACTAGATGTCCATATGTGACAGAACAAAATTAGACCTGTATCTATCACCTTGCATGAAACTGATTTCAAGTGGCTCAAAGACCTAAATGTGAAACCTGAAACCACTAAAAGAAATATAGGTAGTACTTCTGTGAACAGTGAGAGGAGTGAGCTCCATGCAAAGAGACCCAGGAGACAGGCAAAGCATGTCTACCTTGACTCACTTTCTCCAGTGAAGAAGCCACTTAAATCTGAGACTCTATTCGATGTGTGAAACATACCAACTTGGAAGGACAAGCATCACAGCTAAGGATACCCATTTCTTTTATTGTCTGGTTTTTCTCTTCTCTGGGGTCCAGGGAATCTTCATACATTCTACCTAGTTCTAAAGTATTCTAGGAAAGTATCTTGCCAGTTCATAGTTTTTGTAGGTTTTCTGAGCTCCACCTTTTTGCTGATATATATCTCCTGAACTCACTCTTGAGAAATTGTTCCTGCTTACTCTTCAGATTTAGCTGAAGACTAAAGAAGCAGCCCTCTCCCACTCGCGGGGGACCCACCTCAAAGATGTTGTATATAATTCTACACTTTTAAGAAGATTCCAGATTGCAGGCAAAAAACGACCTCACTTTTCTAAAAATCTAGAAACCAGATTAGCTTATACATATAGGGATGGAGGAAATCTTCATTTCCCAGCTGGACTCCTAAGTATAATCTTTAAGTTAAAGCTAACATGACGATATATTTCACATTATGTAACATTCCACTAAGTGGCAATTAAGAGGTACTAGGCAGGATCCTGTTTTCTAAGAGTCTTGGTTTACAGCAGTGTTGTAGCATTTAAAGAATGAAGACAGTTTAAACTGCATCCCCCACCACCACCACCACCACCACCAAGGAAGAGATTTCTAACATCACTCATGAAATGGTACATCATTTCCAATAATCAGAAATTTTCTGCTTCAGAAATCAATGAACCATAACAGATTTTTTAAGCCACTGCAACCTATTTATAGTGACACCAAAAAGAGCATTGTTCAGTGAAAGGTTATGACTTTTAAGAAAGTTATAGTTAAGAAAAACTATATACAAAAGTACAATAACTATATACAATATATACAAGTAATAAATACCTAAACAATGTCTAGTCCATTTATATTTGACAAATTCAGAGAAAATAATTCCATTATCTATACTATTTTGGTAAGTCCAAATGTATCTAATTCACTTTCTATCCTAATTAATCTTCAACTATAACTAACTAATCTTCAACTCCCTCAGAGATCCAAGAAGGAAAATAATATTACCTAATAAAAAATAAAAACAGGAGGTACATGCAAGCAAATTCCAAAAAAAAAAAAAAAAAAAAGTTGAGTTGACAGAAACAGCCAGCTGCCTGGACAGTCACCTGAGGTTTCTCCACAGTGTTGGGGCATCATCTTCAGCCTATAGGCTTAGCGTATCAGAAAAGACCGACCCTCTGTTGTGAGGATTCAGTGACGTAAGTTTGAGTTGAGGGTTTCAAATAGATTCTAGAGCTGAGAATTGAGGACAAGGCCCTGATTACAGAATGATCCTATGTAAATGACCACACAGAATGAATGGTAGTGTGCACGTGAATAGATGAGTATATTTCACACAAACGAAACCAATGAAGTCTTTATTTCAGCAGTCATGTATATACAATTAAAATGAAGTAAAACATTAGCTATATGTTTCCTTTTAAAAATTGGATGAAAACATTCACTTTTTTATAAGTAGCTTATTTACTAAGATGTACTGTTTCAATAGCTAACAATCTAAGCAGTGCAATCCCTTTACGTTGATTGGGAAGAATATATTACACTTTCAAGATGCTGTAATCATTTCTTTTCTAGTTTCAATAAACTTTATATATATATATATATATATACATATATTAACAGTGAAAATATTTAAATACAATATTTTTTCTATATTTTCTACTCCCACAGAGTAGAAAAGTGTCTTCAAACATATATATGCAAAATCCCACATTTTCTCATTCAATCCTCAATAATTTGGAGACATAAGGATTTTTAGTCAATCATTTAAAGAAACCAAGACTTAGGCACACCAAGTAATATGGCCAAGGGTGCTCAAAGCCAAGCCCAGCAAGTTTGATGGCAACTCTTTAACTCCAAACTGCTTCCTCATCCCATTTCATTGTGCATGATTTTCTTATCAAGTCATAAGAATAAAAGATATATAACTTGCAAAGCTTCTATGGTGATATTTTAAGTGGTTTACGTAGTTTTTCATTCTGTTTTTTGGGGGGTTTTTGTTTGTTTGTTTTTGTTTTTGTTTTTTCGAGACGGGGTTTCTCTGTGTAGCTTTGCGCTTTTCCTGGAACTCACTTTGTAGACCAGGCTGGCCTCGAATTCACAGAGATCTGCCTGGCTCTGCCTTCCGAGTGCTGGGATTAAAGGCATGCGCCACCACTGCCCGGCTTTTTTTTTGTTTTTTGGTTTTTGGTTTTTTTTGTGATTTACGTAGTTTTTCTTTTCACACTTTTTCAAACTTTTCCTGAAAGGACTTAGACAATTGTTCAAATGCTAGAACAACGTTGTCGTCTTCATTTTCACAGAGTTCACGCAAGGAGACACTACAAATAGAAGAACACATATATACATATACTATTAGTCAACTAAGTGACATAGAGTACTATTAAAAAAAAAAGACTGTCCTGCAAAGTGATGAGATAGGATTAGCAAATTATAAGGAATACTGATAAGAAGCAAACTTATTCACCAAATAATGTGTACACACACAAAAAAGAGAAAGAAATAGGAAACTAAGACAAAGTGTTCCATGCAGTGCCTTTATTACCCAAGGGTAATTGAAAGGCTACCAAATTCTATGTCATTTGATCCTTGCTTCCTTGGGTAGTACAACACAAATTTCTTTTCTTTTCTCTGCATACCTCATGCACATTTTTTTTTTTGCTATTGTGTTCAGAATATACCATAATCCACTATGGAGAAGAAAAGCTTCCTTTCTTTCTCTAGGTAGGTGAGAAATAAATGAAAGTAGGATGTGGTCAGTAGAATAATGGTCCTCATCTAATTCAGAGGTCCTTACCTAAATCCCCAGAAATCTATAAGTCATGTTAGATTCCAAGGCAAAGGGGAATTACCATCACAGATGATAGCTAATCTTGAACACGGATTCTGGATTCTCTATGTAGAACTGACGGAATTCTCACAGGTGCTCATGGGTGTGAGCAAGGAGAGAACCGACATCAAAGGAGTGAAATGTGGACACTTGTTACACAATCTCAGCTCTCGCTACTGAACATCCCTGGCCTCAAAGACAGAAGGAAATGGTGAGCCAAAGATGCAGGCAGCCTCTAAATTTGGGAAGGACCCAAGGATTTCCCTTAGAGTATTCAGACACCTAATTTTACCCAATGGAACACACTTGACTTTTGACCTCCAGAATGGTAAGATGATACATATATATAGGTTTATATCATTAAGTAACAACTTGTCCCATTAGCATTAAAAAACTGGTACACAGGCATGAAGAAATGGAGAAGAAACACAAAACTGAACAGTTCATAGCAAGTAGCCTTGGCTGAAATCAAGAACAGTTTGACATCTTATTTGCCTTTCATTATTTAGTGTTTTGTCCCTACTAGAGATCCATCTTTAGTGATCTACCACCAAAATGAAATGTCTATCTGCAACATTAACTTATTTCTCCTGAGTTACAGACTTATCATTGTGATGATGTCTTCTGATATCCACAAATAAAGACCAGAATGATGTCCTCTGATATCCACAACATATATAAATTCTAACTCACTATTTTTGTACTTCCCCACAAATGTCATTTTCACTCTGTAGTGTGTGTGTGTGTGTGTGTGTGTGTGTGTGTGCGTGTGTGTGTGTGTATGAGAGAGAGAGAGAGAGAGAGAGAGAGAGAGAGAGAGAGAGAGAGAGAGAGAGAGAGATTCATTTACAACAATTTAAACATTCGTTATCTTAACTCACTATATAAACTTCAGGTTTAATGTCTCAATTATAAATATTTGTCGAATTAATATTCTGAATTATTCCTTCTGTTTCCTTAATTCAGACCTTCATTCATTTCTGATCACCCTTACTGTTACAGACTTTGAGACAATCTGACACATCTCTATCACATATTCAAACTGTAGATCTATGCCACACTGACTCTTATTGCCCTGTTTCCACGATGCTGAAAATATGCAGCCAGAATTCTAAACCGTAACACTGAATTATCTTCCTGAAACAGACTCAAACTTCTCTGGAACCATAAGCCAAAAGAAATACTTTCTTCTACAAGTTGCCTTGTTTATGGTGTTTTATCACAGCAACACAAAAGTAACTAATACAAGGACTATAAGGTTTATTTTTCCCCCAAAGGGTGGGAATAGATTTAACAATCCTTGTACCTCAAGTGTGTAAAAATGTCTCAAACCAATAATAACACCCACGCTGGTTAGATGAATGAATGAACGTTTATTTTTCAGTCTGACTTTGGACACAGCTCTAGTATCTCTGGATGCTTCTGGATTGCTCTTAAGATTATACCTTGAGTAACTATGAGGCACATTGCCTAGAGATACTACAAACCAATGATTATCAACCTGTGGATCATGACCCCTTTGGGGGTCACATATCAGATATCCTGCCTATCAGATATTTAATTTCAGTTATGAAGTGGCAAAATTGAAATAAAAAATTAAATAATTTTATGTATGAGGGTCACTATAATAGGGAGAACTGTATTAAAGGGTTGCAGGATTAGGAAGATGGGGAACCACTGCTATAGATAGACAAAGCTATTCCCTTCTAATCCTGTATGCTTCAAATTCACTCTGTGTATATAAAAAATCCATAGGCCTAATTCGGTTCTGATCAATGAAATAAAACAAAGAATTGCTTATTAAGGATGCAACAATGTTGAGATTTATGGTCACTTGGACATACCTGTGAAAAAATAAAGAACCACTGTTAAAGTGCTGGAATGCATTTAGATTCAAGAGTTAGTATGATGGTCATATACCTAGTTGACATTATATGGCCAATGGAGCCTAAGGATGGGGTGCTCACATAAAGTTTGATAATGCTTGTGATTAACCGGGCTTTGTTGCAGATCAAAACAGGAAGTGACTATGCATTGACAGTCAGACAATCCCTGAAGAAAAATATAGGTTGTAGCAAGAGACTCAAGAGCAAGCACATGCTGTAACCTGGAGACCTGATGGCACCTCAGAAACATCATGTATTTGACATGAGTTCACAATTGGGATCATTAAGAATATTAGGATCTGGGGTCAGCAATGCTCCTGAATAATTTTCTGTTAGTGTGTAGTGCCTGAGCCTGGGACTTTATGTGGATGGACCTTAATCACGAAAATAGTATGGAATTAATGATATTACAGAACATAACCAAGAGGTTGTAGGGATGGGGAATTCTATAGACCCTCTGGGAAGTTGAAATGCATGATATGTAACAGGCTCGATGATACTTTTACATACTAGTTTCAAGAAAAAAACTCAACATTTTCAAATTACAGTTAAATTTTTGAAAAATAACAAAGTAATATTTCAACATGTAACATACCTGATAGATTTAATGGTAAGGGAAAAATCTTTCAACAGGTTGTAAGCTGCCCCTTGATGTAACCTAAACAACAGAAAAGCAAATTAATGACTCAAAATTATTTACTATTATTTTTACACCCATAAATTAAGGCTATCTTGGCTATGATCACAGAAGCTAGGTTTTTATTATTGTTGTTTGGTTTTGTTTTGTTGTACAATGGATAGCTCACAATTGGTCACAGTGTTGAGAATAAGTGACTGCTGAGCACTAATACCTACTTGGAATGTCTATATGACCCCACCAAGGCAGGGCATCACAGAAGAGGACACAAACAGAACTAAGAGCTGGATCTGAGATGAGTGCTGTGACATGCTCTCTTTGGGGCATGGTGTGACTCATGAACTCACAGCAACTAAGGTAGTCTGCACAGGGTCTGCACAAGATTGGGACCATTAACATTCAGGCATGCAGGAGAGGTTCATAGGACAACTAGTTTCCCAAGGGAGGCACAGGGTCCTATGAGCTGAAGAAGGGAGAATCATTTTCTTCGGTATTGTAGCCACTGGTGAGGTCCCCTGTGCTCCACACTCATGCAGGCAGCCCTGGTAAAACTCAATGGGTCCGAAAATGAAAGCAAAACGAAACTCAAAGACTCAAAAATGGAAGGCTGATTTGCTGGAGTTAAGCAGTACAATTGGGAAGAAATACAAGAATGTGGGAGTGAGTTTAGTCATAATAGTTTATATACAATTATGAATTATCAATGAATAAGGTTTAAAAACAAACCAAAATATTATCTACTAATGCAACAACTACTTTACTCACAATAAAAAATAGTGAACAAAAATTTAATAAACAAGAATGTTCCAGGTTCTGAGGACTATCAAAACAGTTTATTCCTTAACTTAACAAGAATTACTAAATTTTTATGTCAACTGTATGTTTAATTCCTTAGTGTATTTGCCTCTAGATGTATGTGTTTAGCACTTGGACCAATATCTCCCTTGCTCAGGGATATTTCCCTAGAAGTGAATATCTAATATGCTTAGCATTACTAATTATTTCTTGACATTATCAAGAGAAAAGATACCTATTGGCCTGGTCAAACCTCACAAGGGATCCACGCTGACAGCAGTCAAGTGCATATGTGCTAAGCAGCAGTTTTCTTCCTTGACTGTCCAACTTTTGTGGCTAAAACACTGTGTCCACAACAACTGTGTGCAGAGTGACCTAAATAATGCTTGGTCCTGCTTATACTTATAGAAATGGCTTCCCTGACAACAAGCTAAATTAACTCTCTCAGAACCAGATATGTAAACTAGATACTTTATATTCTCTCAGGCATTAAGCAATACCAGATGGCTATTTGTCATTATGTTTAAAATACCAAATGATGCCTAAGTAGAACTGTAATATAAAATATATTGAATATTCACAAAGATACATTTAGACTACATATTTAGGGCAATTGAGTTAGCCTAAAGGCCAAATTTTTGCTGATAAACTAGAAATAAAAATAGTATAGAGTATGTTATCATCTTTGCCGTCAGTCTGGAAATGAAAATCTAATATGCTTGGCAGGGCTAACCATTTGTTGGAACTTTCAGGAAAGAACATACCTATTGTCCTGGTCTAATCCCACAAGGGATCCATGCTTATAGAAGTCAAGTGCATACGCATTAAGTGGCATTTTTCTTCCTCTACTATCCAATCTGTGTGGCCACAGCACTGGGGCTTGATTGTGATTGATACCAATTGTGTGCAGAATGACCTAAAGAAATAGATTTTTTTTAATGGTTATTCACAAGGAGAGAAGGATTGCGACTTATAACTTGTAGTCATTTCATATTCATCGATGCATTTCAAGAACACTCTGTTGGTAGAAGAGCAGGGGCCTTCTGCACACACTGAGACAGTGCATCCTAGAGCATGGCTTAGCTCCACCTGTGAAGAGGATTATCCCCACAGCATGCTGATGGCAAGTCCACCAGACTAGGAAAGAAAAGTTAATTGAAAAACTTTGTCTCCTTAATAATTCAGAGAATACCTTTGCAAACGGAGTTTCAGAGAACTGGAGGCCTGCATGTCACAAGAGACTATTCAACTGAACAAGTATAATGGTCTTTAGAATCAACAGCCAGAATAAAGAGTAGAGAGAGGATAGAACAAAAACAATAAAAAAAGGAAGAAAACAAGTAAGTAGTTTTTCTATGCCTATTTGTTTTGCAAACTTTGCCTCATGTGACCAACAGGAATTCTGATATAGCGGTAGTGATGCTGTAAACTGGCCCAACTACATTCTAGAGTGTAGTTTTTTCTTTTTTTCTTACTCTCTATTCTTTGCTCCTTGGTTCCTGCCACTCAGCACCCAAATAAATCACATAGAGATTTATTCTTACTTATGAATGCCCAGCCTTAGCTTGACTTATTTCTAGCCAGCTTTTCCTAACTTAAATTATCCCATCTATCTTTTGCCTCTGGGCCTGTATCTTTCTGTATTCTATATACCTTTTTTTACTTCTTACTCCATGGATTGCTGTGTAGCTGGGTGGCTGGCCCCTGGAGTCTTCCTCCTTATCCTCCTCCTCAATCTCTCTTCCCAGATTTCTTCTCCTATTTATTCTCTCTGCCTACCAGCCCCTCATATCCTTTCTCCTGCCTTGCTATTGGCCATTCTTTATTAATAGACCAATCAGGTGTTTTAGACAGGCAAAGTAACACAGCTTCACAGAGTTAAGCAAATGCAACATAAAAGAATGCAACACATCTTTGCATCATTAAACAAATGTTCTATAGCGTAACAAATGTAACGCATCTTTAACTAATATTCTACAACACTAGAGTGGTTTGGGAGTCATGGGTAGTAGACATGAACATTTATATAATTTTATTTTATTATGACCCAGAAAATCTCCACCCAAGGGAAAGTTGCACACATGCACCAGACATTAATACCAACCCTGTTTGTTGCAACAGAGAACTATAAACTGATCAAACATCGACAGAAGACAGAGTAATGTATAGTTTTATATTATGAAGTATTATGATGTGTGGAAAATAAACCAGAGCTCCATAGCAAAACAGGTATGTATCTTACAGACATAAAACTAAAGACAGCAAAAGATACTTTCAGGAGAATACCATTAACCATTCCTTCACTCGTCTAAAATAAAACACAAGTGTAAATAAGTACTCATCTGTAAAATGAATTCTTTTCAGAAGAATGTAGAAATTTCAGTAACTTTAGTGGAACACAAGGAAATGAAATAAAAGTGAGGCAAGAGTTCTAGGTTCATGGGTACCCACTATGTGTATTCCTCTCTTTGTAAGCCACCCAGAAGCAATAGAATATGGCATCAAACTGTAATAAATAATACAAGTAAGTGAAATTTCAAGATATTACAATATACCCTAATAAAAATTATATCAAGTGAATTGGATCAAGCAAAAAGCAGGGTATGATCAAATAACATGAATCTAAATACTTATGTCCGATGCTTTAAAATGAAGGAAAGAGAAGCAGAAATTGTTTTCTAGAACTCCATGGGCAGCAAGGGTGAGTGGGAACAAGTTCATGCATATACCTATGCTTCTTCTAATGCTGATTTTGCAGCAACAAGACACAGACTTTCTAGTTTATTCTATCAGCACCCCTCTGAATTGCCATGGAAACTCTACATGTAAAAAGGAAGTAAAAGTGATTGTTACATTTCATAAATTGAGTTAATTACAGGATAAATGGAAAGGGGAATTATTTTGATATCCTCCTCTCCCTCCTTCTCTCTTCCTCCACCCGCTTCTTGTCTTGAAACAGGAACACACTCTAGCCCTGCCTGAAACTCATTATGTAACAGTCCCATTTGTAGCAGTCCTCCTGTCTCAGCGTCCCCCGTGTTGGAATTATGGGCATGAGCCGTCACGTCCATCTTGGGAAAGGAAAACTGTAATGCTTAAAAGTTAATATTGGTTTTTCAATGTCCTTAACTACCAGTCTCTTACATATCCAACTAGTTGTTTATAGTCATCCATACAAAATAAAGAAATCAAAACTCCTAAAACATTTTTCTTAAAAGTTATTTGTCTTGATATGCCATGGCTGGCTGATCTACATGGGAGGCCTGCACTTTTCTGAAAAGAAAGGAGAAGGAATGGATGGCTGGCAGGGGAACAGGATAGGTTGGGGGAGGGACTGGGAGGAGAGGGGGGAGGGAGGGAAAACTGTGATCTGTGATTGGGTTGGGAAAATTAATTAACTAATAAAAATATTTTTCTTACAATAGAAAGTATAATTTTTTATCATCTGTATGCTTGCATTCCACAGCTTTGACAGCTGTCTGTTACAATATACCACTCGGACTGGAGCAAAAGCCCCCCAGAGACTAACTAATACACATCCACTCTTCACTTACGTTATTTGGAACTCCTGGACAGAGCAAATCCACATCAAAGTTTCCAGACAGACAGACAAATGGCGAAACTGCCACCCGGCCTTCCCCGCAGCTCATCAAGTGGGACACAAGTGGTGAATCTTCACATTCTTCACCTGTGAAGTCTGGCCAGAAAAAGTTGAGATAGAGCCCTGCTTGCTGTTCTTCTTCTAGTTTTTTGGCTTGTTTGTTTGAGAAAAGGTCTCCCTACATATCTCCAGCAGGCCTAGAACTGTCTGTGTAAGCCAGACTGATCATAGAGATCCCCATGTCCTCTAGCGATTCCCCTGCCTCTGAGTGCTGGAATTAAAGACAGGTGCCACCGTGCCGGGAAGATTCTTTTCCTTGTATGAGAGCTAAACCAAGCTAAAAAGGGAAGCCATTGGACCTAACAGGGACCACATCACAAGGACAACAAATTGGTATAACACATACAACAGCCAAGCCAGTTTGTGATGGGATACATGTGGGGATATTTTGTTGTACCCTAATAAAATTTGCCTGAAGATCAGAGAACAGAACTAGCCACTAGACTAAACACAAGAGGCCAGGCAGTGGTGGCACACACCTATTGAGGGATTTATTAAGGTAACTCCACGTAGTTAAAAAGGTTTATTTTGGGGGTAACTTACAG
This sequence comes from Peromyscus eremicus, assembly GCF_949786415.1. Classification (NCBI taxonomy): domain Eukaryota; kingdom Metazoa; phylum Chordata; class Mammalia; order Rodentia; family Cricetidae; genus Peromyscus; species Peromyscus eremicus. Next base: position 50,597,024 of record NC_081433.1, on the reverse strand, counting down.
CTAGTAAAAGGGTTGGTTACAGGATCTGGGAGAGTTGAGGGACAGTCCAGCTGGGTTCTCTGGGGAGAACTCTGCTCGGTCTACCATTCAGCATCCAGGATTACCAGGAACCAAAGAGCTGGCTATCCAGATCTCAGGTATTAAGGGCTCCCATCTCAGCCTGCCTCAGAGGCAAGTCATAGGTAGGCATGACAGTTACCAGAAGCCTCACTGGGGGTAGTACTTCCAGGTCAAAGCTGGAGCAGCTACCCACTACATTCACCTTTAATCCTAGAACTCAGGAGGCAGAGAGCTGTTCGGATCACTGTGAATTCAGAGCCACCCTGGATTATATGAGATTGACTCAGTCTAGGAGAGAAACAGAACCAGGCAATGGTGGCACACACCTTTAGTCCCAGCACTTGAGATCTTATACCTCTGCTACTAGTATTTGGGAAGCATACATGCCTTTAATCCCAAATTTCAGAAGTAAGAAGTAGCAGAGTCAGGGAATCTGCCCAAAGTCAACCATCAAGCCTCTCCGAAAAGTGCTCATAAAATTCCCCTTGTTTCTCTTGTCTCAGATACACACTTGCTCTATTTTCTAGGAATGACCCAAAGTCAGCCCTCAATCAAAACAGTTTATAAATAATTCAATTTGGTTTTAGCATCATCCTCCACTGCCCTTTTAAATGCCTATCTCCAACTTCTGTTTTTTTGTTTTGTTTTGTTTTGTTTTGTTTTGTCTGTTTTTTTTGTTTTTTTTTTTTTAAGTAGAAAGAACCCAACTATTCTAAGGCATGCTGACTTTTCTAGAATGCCAGCATTCTGAGATAAAAATGGTACAGTTGGAGCCCTACCACTGACCTCATCCCTAACATCCACATTACATGTCCTTGGGCAAGACCATTACTAAATCACTTCACAGTGGAACTAAAACACACTTACCAATTTTTGACAAGGGGAGTTGATATTCCTGTTTCATGTCAGCCAATCGGGACACAATTAGCAGAAAAGTAGCAAAGTCCTCTGTCACTTGCATGTTGTACTCATGCAGGGCAGCACTGAAGTCCTCAGGGAGGTCATCAAGGAACACCTAAAAGCCAAAGGTTTTTCAGAGAAAGAGGAGAATATCTGCCTTAAAAACGGAATATTTGGAGCAGTGAAGGAAAAAGACCACATGATATAATTCAATTGTTTTCAATACAGCCACTTTTTCTTCTTTTCTTGGTTAAACTGGGGTTAAACGTTTTTTGTTCTTATTTGCACGTGTAAAAATAGATAGTCTACTCATAACGTTTACTCAGATGCTACTTAATCAAAGTGACTTTTGTTAAAGTAGAAGCGTGTCCTCAACTGCCACTGGACTCATGAGTAATTTCAAAGAATCTAGGGACACATTTGTAGAGAAAAGAAGAGAAAGCGTATTTTCAGGCTCGGAATCAACTCCACCTGGTTCAGAGGTTCTGACACTCTCACTGTATTCAGTATGCTAACACTGTTAGCCACTTTCAGTCTGTACACATGAAAGTGCTGTATCTCTCAGTTTCTTCTTTTTGTAGTTTTGTGATGGTAAACTACAGCTTATAAAGCATGCCCTCATAAAGCATCTTCATTTAAGACTTCTGGATTTGAGGAACTGTGAAGAAAAGAATTCTGCCTTTCTCGGCCATGCCATCGGTGCTACATCCTAAGAGAATCAGCTCAAAGCACCAAGAAGAGCAGAAAGGGTGCTATGAATGAGCTCATGGAAATAAATACAAGTGTCTTAATTAAATGGACAAATGCACCTTTTCAAAAACGACCAACCCAGATGAAAAACTCTTTCTAAGATTTAGACTTCAGGAATCAAAGGACAATTTCCCAGATAACTTTGTAAAACTTTCTCAGAGATGACACTATGACATACAGTCACATCTCAAGACACACATTCAACAATGAGGATGGCTTTGGGGCTTAACTACCCCGAAATACCTTCATTTTCTATGTGTATGCACACGAATATGTGTGTGGGTGCTCTCCGCCTTATTTTTTGAAGCAAGGTCTCTCAGCATTCCTAGAGTTCTCTCCAATTAGGCTAGCCTGCCCTAGCTAGCTCCAAGGCTCCAGACTTCTCTGCCTTTTCAGCTCTGGGATTATAAGCTATGTTACCATGTACATCTTTTCATGTGGGTACTGGGGTCCACACTCAGATCCACACGCTTGCATGGCAAGCACAGTATAAAGTCATCTTCCCAGCCCCTCTACACCTTTCATTAATGCTGTATTTTGATGCAATCAATTAAAAACATGAATATACTTTCATCCTATTTATCCTCAAGGCATGTAACCTTTGAACATTCACAGAGTGACATTTGAATTACAGATAAATATCACCACACTATTTCCAAAAGAAACATTAGTACATAAAATACATTAATTGCCCCATATTCATAAAGTCCTGTTGCTACTGAATCATTTCTAGCAGAATTTGTATACTATTATTAACTAATTTTATCGGAAGATTTTACCTTTGATTGATAAAACTTGATGTTAGCATCTTGAAACTTGGCTGGAATATATATCCTTCCAAAAAGATTTGCCAATACTAAAACCAGCTTTTCCATTACATCTTCAGAAAAATGCTTTGAGCCTGTACAAAACAAAAGCTCCATGTTATATATGTAGAAAATTGTTATATCAATTTTTTTATGTTTAATATAAATGTTATGTTCATTTCACAGCAACTGTAGCCTATCTTCAGCTGCACATGCTTCTCACCTGAGCCTTTTTTATTCCTGCTTTTACCTTCATTAACATCCTTATCTTACCTACTACAAATTACCTTCTGTTCTGATCTAGGCTTTGCTTACTTTGACCCATCTCCCAGGGGATGACCAAATTTATGACTGTCTTTATTTATTATGACTGTCTTTGTCAGTGCTCTGTGGCTGTAAGGAGACACAATGACCATGACAACTCTGATAACAAGTCAGATAACTGGAGCTTGTTTACAGTTTCAGAGGTTTTGTGCATTATCCACACGGCAGGGAGCATGGTGGCACACAGGCAGCCATGGTGCTGGAGAAGCAGTTGAGCGTTCTCTATCTGCATGCAACACGAAATCTAATAGGTGTTTTTCAAGATGATAGCGAGAGACACTGGGCCTGGCTTGAGCTTTCAAAACCCCAAAGCTCATCCTCAGTGACACACTTCCTGGAACAAGGCCACACCTACTCCAGCAAGGTCATACCTCCCAATCCCTGTCAAATAGCGCCACTCCCAAATGACCAGGCATTCAAACATATGATCCTGTGGGGACCATTCCTATTCAAACCACCACAGAGATCCTGCTATAGTAACTGCTAGTTGCCAAGTTGATGAGGATCTGTGTCCAATCCATCAGCGGCTTGACTACCTGCTCATCACTGTAACGTCTTTTCCCATGTGCTTATGGACACAGGTGAGTAAAATTTCTGTAATGTTCTTCTGTAATAATTTAAAATCCTTACCACTGTGCTGGTAAAGATAACTTCACAGGAACTTCCAAAGTTATTCAAAATTTAATCAAAATGTGTAATGTTTTAGATAATTTTCAAATTTTAGGAAATGAATTTGAAATAAATTCTCTAATATGAATGTTTTTTAACCTTTTATTCTTAGTGACAATCTTTTTCATTTATTTCATTATGTAAATCTAGCCCCTTTTCCTACTGGATTTAAACCAAGCATTGATTTTAAAAAAGAAAAGGTAAAAAGATCAATAGAATCATAACCCTATCATGTGCTCAACCATCCCAAGTAATTTAAACATCCTTCCTCGATAATCAGAAAAAGCTGATTTGGTAATATGGAAAATGAAGAACCATAATTCCTCTCACCTCCCTGCTTTGAAACATTCTCCCTTCTTTTTTCTTATTCCCTGTGCCTATATATTTCTTAAGATTCAAATTATAGTGATATTCCAGACTTGCCACTGGCTGTTGAAACCTCAAAGCCCACTCTCTAGTGATCCAAAAAGATCACACTTGCTAATCTTTTCAAATAGTGCCCCTCCCTGCTGTATGGGATTTATTTTTAAAGACTTTGCCCAATATGGGCAAATATTTAATATGTATAATTGACTTTAAACACATAACTAATGCAATATCAGTTATTGATGTATACTGTATACTTATATTCAAAGAAAATAGTGTTACAGACAATATTCACAGACATTAATAGTAATTATCTGTGGGTAGAATTTTGGGTTTTATAATTTAACAATGCTTTCCTGAGCTGTTCTTCAAAACTGACCATATATTATATTTAATTACAAGGAAATGTTTTATAAATATTGTATATCATTCAGCATGTTCAGAATCCTAGTGGTAACACACTTTTCAAGTTACAACTTGCACTGCTGAATATTTTAAAATCATTGTCACAAAATAGAACCTCTATTAGTACTTATTTAACTTTATCTTATTTGTAAACCTATAATTTGTCTATATAATTAACATTCTCCTTTTTATTATTAACCTTTTAGGTAAATGAACAATAATAAGATTTACATATATATATTATTAAACTTAACTGATACTCTCTCAAGTGATTATTGAGTAAAGGTATTCCTGAAGTTCTAGTTTTTATAAATCTATCAGGTTTTTTTTCCCACCATGGGAAGATTTTACACACACACACACACACACACACAAAATTTTACATGTATATAATATATATCACATTATACCATATATTATTTGATATATGCCTATATACTAATAATGATATATTATTTATATGCCATATGATATTATAATATTATTTCAATGGTACACAGACACACACACAGACAATGCAACCCTTAAACTTACCTTTATAAGTTGGCTGACAAAGATTATGGAAAAGACCTCTCACAAGAAAATTGACAAAAACAAGATTGGATGGTTCGTGGTAATGTAAATGTGACACCAGGCCAGCAAACCCTGTTGGATTACCTTCTTGATCTATATATCCCTAAAGAACAAAAGTAATTTGTTAGTTTGGCTCCACTCACAGAATTAGTAACAAGTAGATTATTTATTATTAGTTTAAAATAGTACATATCAACAAGATGGTCTTAACTGGCCCAATTTTAATAATTACATGAATTACAAGTAGCAATACTCATTGGGTATTGTCTTCTAAAGATTGCAATAATGCAACGTAATTAAAAACAAAAATCCAGGGCTGGAGAGATGGCTCAGCAGTCAACAGCTCTTGCTGCTCTTGCAGACAACCTGAGTTCAGTTTCCCAGAATCCACATTGAGTGCCTCACAGCTAGCTACAACTCCAGTTTCAGGCTTTCTCATGCCCTCTTCTTGTCTCTCCATGGACACCTACACACATGACATCTATTCATACATACATACATACATACATACATACATATGTAGATAAAAATTTTTAAAAATTAAAAAAGACAAGTCTGCTACTTTAAAAAAATCTAGATAGTAGAATATCTATTAAACACACACACACACACACACACACACACACACACACACACACCCCAGAGAGAGGGCAAGAGAGGGAAGAGTTAGTTCCTACCTCTTTCACCAGGAACTGCAAAGAATATAAGAAGTACAGCTTTAACATGTCTGTGACCCGGGGATGTTTGAAGGATAGCAATGAGTGCTTCAGCACTGACAGTGCCTACAAAGAAAAGTGTTTTGACTTAGCAACAATAAGTGAATGAAATGTCTTTGAAAGAGATAACACAAGCTAAATTACATATAACATATATATTTGTAAAACATATATATATATATATATCACATACCTTATGCATATATAATATGAATTACAAGCTCCATACCTCTAGAGCACAGTGAACCATGTGGGTTCCCCCCTTTACCACTTTACTCCTTTCCGAACTCTGTCTCCTCTGACTACGGCACACAAGCAAAAAGGGGGTGCTCTTGGTCACCCACTGTATAGGATATGAATAGTATAATAAAATATAGCAGCACTATACAAAGTCCAATTAGATTTAATACAATACAATTTTATTCATCATATATGACATCATCTAACATAGTGCATATATCCTTTAATACACAAAAGAGCACTGGGGCAGTTTGAATGAAAATGGCCTCTCAGGCTCATGTGTTTGGATGTCTGCTCCCTTGTCACAGGCCATGACACAGTTACAGCAGATTGCAATTGATAATCCAGATGTCAACCCACCAGACGAAATATTTTCTGATGGAGGAACCCTGTCAGGCAAGGCTTGCAAAGCCATGTACTTTAGTAACAGCTTGGTATCTCCCCATTACCATGCATTTTCATGTAATGTATACATGTCATCCCATGATTACATCTCAGTCTCACAGGCACTTATAGTTATGGATGGTCAGGAAGATGACTTCTCATTAAGCTGTATAGCTTTGATGAAGAGAAATATTTTAAAGTATGCTTCATAACTAGATCTATTGTTCCACATGCACTGTAAGACACTTAGAAGCCTGTTCTCCATAATTAGCTTATTAACAGGGCTATTTGACCAGATGAAGTGTCTCTGTGAATAGATCGCAAGTAGGACTTACACAGATTATATACGAGGACAAAATTACAAAGTGTCTGGCTTTGTTGAATCAAAGTCCTTCAGAGAATAAAGGAGATCTAAATGGCCCTGAGCTTCCCCCACTGGCAGCTGATAACAAGACTCACAACATTCACCTGCTCTGACCCTGTAGCAATTAACACTTTGTACAAACATTCTAACCTCAGTTAATGATATAAAACTCAAGCTTCAACTAACTGTTCATTATTTAGGTCCCAAATAACTAAACAATTAGTCAGTTCCAGAGATAAACAATTTTATTTCCAGCTAAATGCAGATGTCACTGACCAGGAAAGTGCCAAGCACCAAGTCACCACCTATTTTTTTGCATGGTAAATGACCTTGCTCCTTATCATCTCTCAAGGAATGTGCTATGACCTTGAGAGGTAGTCATAACTTTTCTTAGTATTCCAAAGAGTCTGCTGTTAGAAATGTTTATAGCCATGTAGAGGAAAGGAGATGTAAAATTAGAGCTTAAAAGAAGCTGTAGAATTAGAGCTGAAGAAGAATGAAAGAAAATGACACTCAGAATGTGTGAGTCTTTTTTCCCTCAGACAGATAAAAACTTATTCCTAAGGCCCTCAGATAAAAAAGCTTGATGCTCTAGAAATACCCTTCAGATAAAATAGTCATAAGTTTCATTTCACTTTGCTGTGTATCTTTTCTCTGAACCCTGTTTGTATAGCCTTGGAGCTGGACTCCATGGCATACTTTATTTGGCACTGGAACAGGAACCTATATATAGATAGTCAGAAAATTATCCATGGGAGAAGAAGAAATTTTCATGGAGGAGAGCCCCAAGTAGCACCTTCTAGGAGTGTTGGAGAGAGACACTCCCTAATAGTTAGCCTCAGATAGACCTCAATCATGGTTTCTGCATTTCCCCTGATCTCGAGTATCAGGAAAAGTTGGGTCAAGATTAACTTAAGAAAATTACTACAAAGCTGCAGTTTGTTTCTCTATTCTCCACCAGCCTATTTTCTTAAATGATACCTCTTTTTCTCTCCTTCTAAGTATGGGAAATTTTGAATTACACCTAGAAAAAAATCTCCTCTTTAAATTTTCTTAGACTTCATATTCTGCTCATTAATATATATTTGTTCCAGCAGATTTCTAATCACTAAAAAGGGGACAGGCTCCCCCATCATCTTCTTGGACATCGTCTTGCTACAGCCCTGCGCTCTTCCCTCCAGCTCACACTCCAGCTCCCCCACCCCCACCCCACTGCACTCTATGTCCATCTCACAACACAGACTGATCTAATCACTGCCTGCACCCTCCTAACACAAACTGCATCAAGGCTACCTACACATATCACAGAGCCTGCATACCACTGCATTCCAACCTTCAGGACCCCCAGCTTTGCCTTCATGTCAGCAGAAAGAAACCATGATCAATTTCTACACCCCTCTGTCACTCTCCCTTCTTTCTATATTGAACTCTGGATTGCCTTTAAAAAATGTTCTATTATTGATTGTATAAATTTTGCCCATGATCCTGAGATGTACATTTTATCAGACAGTCTCCTTATATACTTCTGACAATTGTTCTGGTATGAAAATCGTGCTATGTATATATTAAGACAGATTACTAGTTCCCTCTCATGGCCAAAATGGTTTATTAATTGCCATTATTACAAGTTTAAAGATACTTGATAGCTTCAGCCATGGCCTTGGTTCAGCAAACACACACTGCTATTCAGGCATACTCTTTATCTAAAAATGTTTCATTGTAATTGATCACTCAAAAACAAACTTATCCAAGATTAATAGATAAAATTAATGTTCTAAAAAAGCTATTATTTTTATGATAACTCAGATTCAAAATGCTTACACATACTCTACAACATCATGTCATATTAACTAATAATAGATTTTTTTATGTTACTCCTCTGCCCTTTATTGGATCAGAGATGTTCTAAAATCATATGCAACTACACCTACAAGGTATTTAGACTAGTTCTCAGCTTGCCATCAATATACATGATTGATAATTAACTATACTTCTTGATTATAAATTATAAACATTGATTATTAGTATGAATATTAGATATTAATAGATTAGTAATTATTATTAATTTCAAAATCATTAAAATATTGCTTCCAATCATCTTCAGATTTTTAATTTATTCACATTACTCGCTGCCTTAAGAGTGATTTACACATTTTCTTTTTATAAAACAAAAAAGGGGCTCCCTGGCTTGTGGAACTGTTTGGGAAAGAGTATCAAGTGTAGGCTTTGAGGTTTCAAAAGCCCATGCCATTCCCATTAGCTCTCTGTTCCTACTTAGTGGTCCTGTCTCAAGATGCAAAGCCTCAACCACTACGCCAGTCCCCTGCCTGCCTTCCTGCTGCCCTGCTCCTGTCTTGATGGTCATGAACTCAAAAGTCTCCAGTAGACCCTTTTTTTCTATAAGTTTCCTTGGTCATGGTCTTATCACATCAACAGAAAAGTGCCTAAGATAAGCATAGAAAACCAAATTGGAAGAAACAAAATTTTCTTCAAACAGTCTGAGCATAAAAGACTATCAGTTTCAGAGCTTGCAGCACATAAGTTATTTGGAGAGTGTGTGTTGGGGGGATGACTAGATATACTATTCTGTGTCTATAATGTTATTGAAAAAAGATTAGAAGGAGGTTGGCTGAAACCAAAGGAGTGAAAACACTCCTTCATCTCTAGTGTCAAACAGCACTGTTGTATGTGTAGTATTCAACTTCTCACTAAAATATCTATGAACTCACAATAAAAGCAAACTTTCTTAGCACCACTCAATGTCAACCTGCCTGCCCTTATGGTGGAGAGATTATAGAATGCAGGAAAATGTTCCACTGTCTTTTAAAAAAATAACAAAAACCAGAAAGAATTATTGTGGTTTTCATTACGTGTGTACATGATGGTGGTAGGGGGAGGCAGGACATGCAAGTACTCATGAAATCTAGAAGAAGGCATCATACCTCCTAGAGACACCCAATATGGGTGCTGGGAACTGAACTCAGGTCCTCTACAACAAACTTGCATGCTCTTAACACCTGAGACATATCTCCAGCTACTACTGTATTTAAGTCCAATATACCTAACAGTGGAACAGCAGGAAAAATAAAAGGGGTGAACTCTCCATCTGCTCTACAGTGGGCTGCAAAGGGAACACAAAGGTGCCTTCACTCCCACCCCATTTTTGGTGTGTGCTAGAATTAGAGAAGGCAGTGTTTGGAAAGCAGCCAAGTAGTAAGGGATTTGGGGGAGAGGAACTAACAGTGTTCCCTGTGTCCTGGAAGTACAGACATTATGATGAAAGGCATACTAGCCTGATGTATTAATATTTTCACTGCTGTAACAAAATACCTGAGAAGAGAAACTTAAATGAGGAACAATTTATTTTTGGCACATGTCTTTAAAAGTAGCTTCAATCCATAACTTGCCTGGCTCCATTACACTGAAGCTGCTCACCTCACAGCCAGCCTGCATTAAAAGACTTCCACTCCTATTCTGTCAAGGACCTCAGCATACTGGACAATGCCACCTTCATTTGGGGACATTGCTGTCCCATGGACAGATTTTCTCTAGAGATGGTTCCACAGGTGCTACCAGAAATAAAGTATAATTAAAATCTACCCTAGTGTTAACTAAAGAACAAGTTGATTCAGACACAGTGGCACATGATTATGATCCCAGGACTTCAAGAGGTGAAGGAGTTCAAGGTCATGCTCAGCTCTGTAGTAAGTTCAAGGCCAGCCTGGACTACATGAGGCCCTATCTCCAACAACAACAAAGTAAGCATGATCAACAATCTGAAGATCTGAATCAGTAATGCAAAAGACAAATGTTATGTTCTTTCATAATCAAAAACAGTAATTGACAAAAGGGGGAAATGGGACTTGCAATTCTAGAAAAAATAATGACTGTTATTGAAGAAGAAACAATAAAAGAAGCAATTGCCAAAATTATAATTTGAGAGTTTTTTTAGTTCAAAAAATACTTGAACGTAGCACGGTAATGGTGGATATGCTTAACACCACTGAGCTGTACATATAATGTGGCCAATGTGGAGAACATATGTAAAGCTCCTCACCATAAAAACAACCTATATAGCAAGATGGAACAGTATCTTTACAAAGTAACAAAAGAGTCACCTTTCAAATACACTTCAAGTCTGGCAGTGGTGACACACATCCTTAATCCCAGCTCTGAGGAGGCAGAGGCAAGTGGATCTCTGTGAGTTCAAGGCTAGCCTGGTCTACAAAGTGAGTTCCAGGACAGCCAGGGCTATTACACAGAGAAAACCTTTCTTAAAAAAATAATAATCAATGAATCAATAAGTAATAAATAAATTACTTTCAGAAAGTAAAGCTTAGGGAAATAATTGAAATAAAAAGCATAAAGACTCATATTTCTATGAAGGCAGAAAAATGTAAAATTAACTGTATGAGGGAAGAGATTTCCTGAGAGCTGCTGATAGCAATGGCTTTACCAGAGGCCACAAGAAAATACAACAGATGGCAATTTATAGTTCAGATGTCAACCCACCACCAGAGAAATAATTCCCTAATGAAGGAATCCCATCAAGCAAGGTTTACAAGACCACTAGCTCTGAACACTGTTGTTTCTGTCTCTAATTTTTCTCATGTGCCACCACATTTATTCCCTAAAGACAGCTTTGGGTATTTTTCCCACTGCTTGTATGTTTATCTCATGCATATATTCCATCTTTGGGCACACATACAGCCATAGATGGTCAGGAAGATGACTTCTGCTTAAGCTGTGTAATTTTGATAAATAGAAATAATACTAGGGTATTTTTCGTAACTGAGATAGGAAAGTAACAGTATTGTCAAAGACAGCTAATTGTCAAAGCCAGAACAAATTCAAAACAGACTACCTGCCCCTGCAAATAAAATATGTAAGGACAAGTTCCCACGTGTCTGTTGAACCAAAGTCAGGCTAATAACATTGAGACACAGCTCCCTGTACAGGTCCTCTCAGCAGTTGGATTTCTGCATGTACTCCCTACCTCAAGGTTCATCCAACTAACTATTTGTTGTTTAAGTCCTGAATTTCAATGTCACTTTCTATCTGGGAACCCTAACTACCTAGAGTTATGTGCACAGCCAAGTGTTACTCACTGGCCAGTCAGCGTGACCTCCCTATCCTGTAAGAAACTGTGTGACTTATGTGTTATGAGAATGGATCAGATCCTGAAAATTAATTGTTCAGAGTTCACCTGTTGAGGGATGTGTGTGTGTGTATACACATGCGCACACATGCACATGCAGACTGAAAAGGAGATGTAGCTGAGTATGCAGGGGGGAAGGGAGAGAGATGTAAGAAGAAGAGGGAGTGAGTAAAGAGTGAGTGAATGATGCAGTAGTGTGTGAAGGAATGTAGCAGAGTAGAGAGAAGAAATGTGTGTAGAAGAGAGACATGTCTATGTAAAGAAGTGTGAAGGTATGTAGCTGTGTGGAGACAGAGAGATTTTCTGAACTGAGTGGAAAGACATGGAGCTGTGTGGAGACAGAGATTTTCAGAAAGAGGTTTTTAAGATGAAGTAAAAGAGAAAGTTACCATCAGATAGAATGTGTTTCCTTATTTACCCCTCAGATAGAAAATATCTAGCCCTCACCACATTCATGGATTTTTTTTTTGCAAACCCTGGAGGCAGGCTCTCCCAAAGACTGCCAGCAGAGATTAGCCTTGTTGCCATAGCTAGAAGATGGAAAAATATGAAACACCCAGTACTGAAGGCTAAGAGGCACCCGGAACATCAACAATGGATGCTTTCTCTCATTAAATCTTCAGATTTAAACATATATGTGTATGAAAGTAGAAGAGAAAGTGTTTGAGATGAGGAAGGACATCAGTGGTAGGGATGGAGAAGTACAACAGAGACATGGAGGAGATACGTAAAGCATATAATGTACACTCATGAAGTGTCATGACGAAACACATCATTTTGTATGAACAATACATAGTTTAAAAAAAGCACACTCTGAAGATTTTCTGTCCACACTTGCAAGTGGACACAGTAAGCAAAGGCATCATATCACTCTTCTCAAATATGCCAAAAAACAAGAAAATGAATCCCCCAATTAACTCTCTGAAAAAATAATAAGGGGTCAGAGAGAGAGAGCTCAGAGGATAAAGGTGCTTGTGTACAAGCCTGGAGACTAGAGCTCCATCCTTTGAACCCATGTAAAGGTAAGAAGAAGAAAACAAAATCCACAAAGTTGTCTTCTGAACTCCACATGTGCTCTCTGGCATTTGCATGCACATACACACACACACACACACACACACACACACACACACACACACACACACTCTCTCTCTCTCTCTCTCTCTCTCTCACATCATGCACATCATACACGATAATAAGTAAAATAAAATATTTTATGTTAAATTATTATTAAAATAATAATAAAATATGTCTTATTAGAAGACGTACTTGTCTCTATAGAGAAGTAAAAATTAAGAACTGAAAAATAGGCCAATACAATGGCTCAGTGGGTAGAGGCACTTGTCACCAATACGTACAACCAGAGTTGGATACCCAGGACCCAGGACCCAGAACCCAGGACCCAGAAGGAGGGAAACAGGTTCCTGCCAATCGTCCTCAGTGTGTTCTGTGGCCACCACATGTGTGCCATGTCATATGCACACACAGAAAGAATAAAAGAGAGGGACGAGGGACAGATGAAGGAGAGGAGGGACAGAGGGATGGAAGGAGGGAGAGAGAAGTCATTTTAAAAGAATTCAAAAATGAAGAAACTTTGGTCTGAAACAATGCTTTGTAAAGCCAGCAAACCCATTAGGGAAATGCCAGAATTCTCACTTCAGTAATAATTAATACACAGAATTAGGAAACAATAGGCCCTGCTGTGGTCTTAATGTGGTCCCTAGATCATGCTGAAATCTAACCTCCGTGCTGTCTATTGTACTGAGGGCTGGGACTTAGGAAAGTAACTAGAACCAGAGGGAGTCCTAAGAGTAGAAGGCTCTCATAGTGGGATCCTCATAGATTTTACAAGAGGAACAAATGGGAGATGCCAGACAGGCCTGCATGCTTCCTGATTTCCATGCAATGTCCTGTGACTTGGAACACTTCAAAGAAAGTCTTTCACTAGATAATACCCTTCAGCATTTAACTTCAGAATCATGAGCCAAAACAAACCTCTTTTCTTCATAATTCACTCCACCTGTGGTATTATGTTACAGCCAACAGAAAATGAACACAAGTTCTTTTAACAGTGTATTGTCACAAAAATGGAAATTAAATCACCTAATTGTGAGTTTCAAATTCATGGTCTCAGACTCAGTTTTATCTGACCCTAAAGCATCAAGACAATGTTCTGATTATGTCTCCATGTCCACTTACTTACACCCTTATAAAGTGTGTAATCATACCTCAAAAAAAAAATGTCTGAAAAGCAAAAACCAAAATAGTAAGGAGATCATTTTGGTAGAACTAGGCATGAGTCTTTTTTGTTTTGGTTTGTTTTGGGTTTGTTTTCTGTTTGTTTTTCAACTTTCTACATTTTCTAAACATTTTTTAAAGAATTTAAAGATTTTTTGTCTTATAAAAAATAAACCATTACTTTATAATTATAAAAAAAAATTTTCTTGTTTCTGAATGGTAGAAACATGTGGCACCTTCTGGTACAAGACAATATTATCTATCATACTAGAAGACAGTGATCATGGGAACACCTTAGTGCCCACTCAGTCACAAATTCTGTCTGCTAATGGAAACAAACAAAACTTATCATCATTTTCCCCAGCTTCCTCCATCCCTCCCTAGAGAACATTTAGAAGCATCAAAATCCTGATAAAAAGCACAGGAGAGGTGATTTCAGCCAAGCAACTGGTGAAGACAGAGGTCCAATCACAGGGACACAGCACCTTTGCCTTGCCGTCCTCTGGGTCATCTGCCTTGGAGGCCAGCAGCATGAGTCTTAGAATGAGTGAGATACTGAGAGGAAACTGTCCTCTTAGCTCAGGTACTTTGGATTTTATGAGTTTTCCTATTTTGGGCAGTGGGATATCAAAAAAGTAGACATCACCTAGCAGGTCCTGCCCTCTTCTTCCAGCCCGACCAGACATCTGAAAACAGAGCAGAATCATGCAGTGAGAATCACCTGAATGATTTTCCTAAGAGAATGTAAAGAGCTAAGCTTTTTACACTGCTTTTGAGCAAGTATGCTGTGCCTAGGGGTTAGCTAAAATGAATTGGCTGCTATGGAAAAATCTAAAAAATTTATCATATCTGAAGCAGAGCTATTTTAAATAATATATCTGTCATTCCCATGTATCATTAATCATACTAAGTATTTATATAATGCTGTACAGAACTACATCTATTTATAAAATCATATATCTAATACTATGAACATATGTGCTGTATAATTATATAATTGTCACTTCTGGCAATTACTTACTTGATAAAATATTCTATCTATGATATATAATATTACATAATATATGATATAACATATAACACTACATGATAATGTTTTATTAATATTAATTATACATGCTCCATATGATTTGAATGTTAGTGGATATAGCTACATTCGATGCGAGCAGAAATATTGACCAAACATTTCCGTGAAGGTAAACTCTATGAAGACAAACTCTATTGTCTACAGAACAATAATAGAACAAGAAGAGTCAAAAGCAAGGAAAATGCTTTAATATACAAGGTCAAGACTTTGTGGTGAATGATAAATGTGTGGAGAGCTGAGGAAGCCCTGGGAGAAATGAATGACATTCTATGTATATCACTGCAATGTATATCATTGACATAGGAATGGGTATGTCAAGGACCCAATGCCTCAGTCCCATGGGTATGGAAAAGTACCTTTATTCCGCCAAAGGGATTGGAAATCCTTCCTCTAATCCATGTTTGGATGTTAATAGTGTACGCAGAAACTGTCCATCATGCTTTCTCTTCCCAGATATTTGTGCCTGAAGATTTCTCCCCTCTAGACACTGCTCCAAAGATTAGCTAAACTGCTTCCTCTTTCAACTGTGTGTAATAACCCCACTTTCTGTTCAACTTTGTATAATAAGCACACTGAACTTCCAAGTGATAGATTTCTCCATCAGAGAGCCAAGTCCACCTGATCCCAGCTTTTCTGTGTGTCTGTGTATCTGTCCTTTTCTCACTACCTTGCCACCCCAGTTATGTCTGTGTCTGGAGCTGAGCAGAGCACGGCAATAATGAATGCACAGATTGTGAGGAAGCAATGAAATAACACCACAGGAGAGTACAGAGGTTGGTTTGGAGTCAGACTGTGTACCGACAGTCAAGAAAAGTATTGAAAATGACTCCAGAGTAGAAAAACCCATGCTCAGTAAATGAGAAAGTAAATGTTTCCCAATAATCTTTGATATGGATCCTTTTTTGTAAATTGCTTTATTTAGTTTGTGTGCATGTCATGGGGTAATAATGATCATTCAGATTCTGCAGATAGTAGAAGAGATTGGATATCTTACCCAAGATCATACGCATGATTAGCAGTGGTCACACAATCTTATAGTCTGTGCTTACTCAACAACAGACAGTAACCTACAGTGCTCTGCCATGAACTGGAGTATGTTACTAAATTATAAAGTATTTTTTACTCTTTCATGACTATGCAATATTAATACATTAAGTTAATATATATTATAATACCTGTCTGAAATTTAAAGCATCCAGATAGACTGAGTTCTGAGCAAAAATCACAGATTTACAAGGCATGTTGATTCCTAAAGCAAGTGTTCCAGTAGCTGTCACCACCTAAAAAGGAACAAAACAGTGATTCTACATGCTGGCATTTTGGTAGAATACAAGTATTTCCATGAAATTACTAAAAACTATATTGAAATTCCAATAAAATTGCAATGAGCAAGCTAAGGAGATGAGACACATAATGTTTTTTCTTAATTTGCAAACACAAATATCACATTCTCTAATGGAATCATTATAATACTCATCACTTTGCAAGGAATATATACTTTAACCTTAACTGTGTGGTGCAAATGTCACAGAGGAACTTCGAGGCCACATCTAAAATACTTATCTTCTCTCATCATCATCTATCTCTCTGCTCTTTGCATTATTCCCTCAGTGTTCCTCAATATTATTGTGATTTTGTATTATCTTCAAATACTAAAGTCAAAGTATCATTCACTGTTGTATCTCCAGAGCCAAGTAGAACATCTGGCATGGGATAAGTATTACAAGAAACATCATAAGTAAAATATTAAGAGAAAGCCGGGCGGTGGTGGCGCACGCCTTTAATCCCAGCACTCGGGAGGCAGAGTCAGGCGGATCTCTGTGAGTTCGAGGCCAGCCTGGGCTACCAAGTGAGTTCCAGGAAAGGCGCAAAGCTACACAGAGAAACCTTGTCTCGAAAAACCAAAAAAAAAAAAAAAAAAAAAAAATATTAAGAGAGGAATTTCTCTGTGAGAGGACAATAAATCTTTTACAAGACTACTTTTGGTAATTATTTGATCTCAGTTCATTGAGAAATGACATAAGAACAAGGTACATTTTCTTTTTTGGTTGTGATTTTGCACAATCACTAATTAGAAACAGAAAAGAATATGATGTTTATTCAAATAATATAACTTCTTGCTCATTTTTTCCTGATGTAGTTAGTATACATTGACTTGTCCTGTCTTGTTGTAGAATCGTCTTTTTGTACATTTTGAAGATGTGTCTTTGGCAAGGTGCCTTCTGATTGGTTTAATAAAGAGTCAAATGGTCAATAGTTAGATAGGAAGAGGTTAGGTAGAACTTCTGGGGACAGAGAGGACTCTGGGAAAAAGAAAGGTGGAGTCACCAGCCAAGATGGAGAGGAAACAGAAGGTACAGATGGAAGAGAAGTCACACCACATGGCAGAATGTAGATTAATATAAATGGGTTAATTTAAGTTATAAGAGCTAGTTGAAACAAGCATAAGCTATAGGCCGAGTTTTCATAATTAATAAGTCTCCTGTGTCATTTTTTTGTGAGCTGGCAGTCTGAAGAAAAATTCCTCTACACTCTCTCTTTAGATTAATGGCTGTTTGTGCTCTGGTTTATGGTGAAGTTTAAGGATGTGAAGTAATGTTTTCTAATTGTTTTGTAACTGAGGCTCATGCCTCTGTCAAAATGAAACATGCTGCTTATTAAATGCTTTTTATTCAAATCTCTTTAACAAGCACGAACATTGAGAAAGTAGGAGCTTTACATTTAAAAATGAACAGAACAAATACCTTCCTAAAATGTATTCTCTGATAAAGCTATTACTATTTCCCTTCTGTACCAGTCAAGTTATTCATCACTTTATTAGTGACTAAGAAATTACAGTCAGATACTATTTTAGCCATGTCTCTCTCTTTTTTCTCTCTTCTTTCCATACTCTCTTTCTTTTAGCCTATGGCACACAAAATTTATGGTTGATAATTTTCAGTAGTCAGGGCCAATTTTTAAATATTACTCAAGATTCAGATTTTCTTGGTAATGACCTAAGGGCCTTCTGTATACTTGTCTAGATTATTGCATAAGCCTTCCCAAAATGTACTAAAGAAAACACAATAAGAATGTGGCTTGAAAGTTGTTTATGGCAATCTTTCTCTTGTCTCCCATCAGAAACTCAGTTCTGACATATCTACAAGCTCTGCTTAGATAAGCCGAAGCCCTGAGGAAGCAGATATTTGTGCTCCAATTTCAGCTACCACACTAGAAAAAGATCTGCTCCAACTTCAAATGTAAATACCCTCTAAATTCGTAGAGATAATATTTGTAGCAAAACCACATCAACAAACCCTACATAGAATAACTAAAGAGTAAGATACAGCACCGAGATCAGCATAGACATGCTTCGTTTCCTTGTGTAAGGGTATGGCGTGAGTGACACCAGTCAAACCTTCTTCCCCAGTTAAATGACATGGAGCATATGCAAAGATGCTAAACTCAGTGAACAACATCTACAGCCCAAGAGGTATAGCTACACGAGTGGAAAAAAAGTAAAGGGGTGGCTGTATTTCCTCATTTCATGAACATTCTGCTTCATATCTTCACAAATTCAAATTTTACAACGAAAAATTGACCCACCCTAATGAATCCTTTCCTAAAGAGAATTTCGACTAACTGCTTTTCTTTGGCGCTCATGGAGCTGTGATGATAGCCAATGCCCTTTCTTGCCAAAATCTTCAGTATGGCACCTTTTCTTTCGAATGTCACTCGCTTGAACACCATCTGCAATGACTAAAAGAAACAAGAGATTTATAGCATTACTTACCTAATTTTCAATCAATCAAAAATGTTAAATGAGAATAATATACATAATACATAATAATTTGGCCAAATGATACCAGTGTTTGGCCTTTGCTCTTCACATCAACAACAACAGCAAAATAATGTTTTATGGCAACAACAGTCACCACAAGAAAAGTCTTCTCAATTCTTGGCAATCTCACTTCAGTTGTGAGACAGAAAACTCTGCCAGTGTAGTAGACAGCCCCAAGGGAAGTACAAGACTGTGGCCCACTCCCACCTGAACAAGAGCAATTGACTATGAAAATTTTTCTAAAGTTCTCCCCAGAAAGAAAGCAAAACCTTTATACTGTAAGGTAAAGAAATGCCTACTTCCCACTGCAAATGACATACTAATGGCCTCAATAATACCTATGTAATAAGGAGGAAATCCAGTTGTGTGCAGTGTTACAAGACATAAAAAGATCAACACTGGGAGAGAAGGGGCAAGTTTGTCTTCAAACATAAAAGACTTGTACGTAGGTATTTTGATTGTATAGCTATCTACAAGACAAAATGTCATAGATCAATTAAAACAATGGTGTCCATACATGGTCATAAAAACTAGACAGATTATGAAGCTGACAAAAGAAGATTCATGATAAAATGAAAACACACAAATACATATGTGAGTGAGTGAGTTTGTGTGTGTGTGTGTGTGTGTGTGTGTGTGTGATTACATTGCTTTTATTGAAACTGTTTTATTGTTAAGTATGTTGTCTATAAACAGGAATAGTTTGAAGGACAAAAAGATTAAAGATGATGGGCCAAACCAATTTTAAATATCCCAATGATTCTTTGGTGAAATTTTTAGCTACAATATAGAAAGACTCTAATTTCAAGAAATGCTGTCAGTATCTAAATATATTAGTCTTGCAGGAGTCCAAATTCTGACTATAATAAACAGACTTTTATAGAAGACATAGTGCAAAAACAGCCACTTCGGTGATTTGTCAGCAAGACAAATTCTAAAGCTTTCCTAAGTGTAGACTGCAAGGTTCTTGAATGCTGTGCGCAGCAAAGGTCCTGTCTGTTACATCTCCACTTCATAGAGACTTCCCTCATGGGAGCAATTTCATGCTGTATGACCAACACTGTCTGCATAAAGGAGGCTTTTCTGAGGAAAAACACACTGAGGTCCCTTCTGAGTGCTAACCTCACTGTCTATTGCTTTGTGGTCAGCATAGGTGCAGTCCTCAGGAATCGCCAGATTCTTCTTCAGACTCTTCAGGAGGTAATTGTGTTCAGCTTCATACATGATGCGTTCATCCAATCTTCTGGAGGGTTTTTCATCTCTTTATAAGAATAAAATTTCAAGAAATCAGTATTTATATCCAATCACTACAAGAAGCCCAGAGTATCTTAAGTCATGCTTACCAGCCAGAATGACTATTTCTTGCATTTATATTATCATGATTCGGTCTCTTGCGCCTAATGTGTTTACTCATCAGCCCCTGGAGCCTATGATCCCTCAAGATAAAGCCATTATGGATGTGACATTTTTCTATGGTGTTCTCCTCCATTATTTCTCATTCCCCAGATGACCTTGTTTCATCTTGCTAATGTGATGATCATTTTCTCTCCCTCAGCCTTTCTCACACTCAGGTGGGAGGTATGTGCTCTCCTCTCTCTGTTTTGCTAATTCAGGATATTCTCCTTCCTCCTTGTGGTGAACACTGCAAGCAGGGGCCAAGTCTGGGCTATCATCTAGCAGAAGCCACACCTTCTTAACTTTGCTTTCCTCCTGGTCTTCCTCATGATTTCCTTATGTGCCCACCCTTCACCAAGGCATGTACACACACTGACAGCCTTTCTCAGTGATTACCCTTAGGTAATCACTCTGCATTCTCCAGGACCACCGAATGTACCAGGTTTTATAATCACTGGGGCCATGTATGTTTTCTTCATATTTTTTTGTCTCTTAAGTATGCAAATAAGATATTTCTAAACATAGGGTTATGAGGTCACTTGCATTCTACCATATAGTAGTATACATCACAGATCCAGAATACATCACCTCCAAGTAGCATTAACCTTAATGAGGAAGGAAATTATTATGCCCAGCCTTATGTTTTCAAAACACATGCTAATACACTTACAGAGGAATATAGATTGTTGTGTAACTCAATTTTTTTGTTGTTGTTTTGGTTTTTGTTTTGTTTTGTTTGTTTTTCAAGACAGGGTTTCTCTGTGTAGTTTTGGTGCCTGTCATGGATCTCGCTCTATAGACCAGGCTGGCCTTGAACTCACAGAGATCTCCCTGGCTCTGCCTCCCGAGTTCTGGGATTAATGGTGTGTGCCACCACTGCTGCTCGGCCTCATTTTTTAAACTATTAAGTAAACCACTCTTAATAAATAAAAACTGCTAAAGAAAACAGACAAAATGTCCTTCCCGCTCAACACACATGACCCTGTAAGAATGAGCTCTTAGTGTGTGTGTTTCTTTAGGGGTTCTTTTATTATAGAAATGGATGAAGACAGAGAAGGGTCAGAGTTTTGTCCTCCAATGCATAGGGCATGAAGTAGGGTTCCTATCCTCCTTACAGTGAGAGTGCTGAATATATTAAACACCTTTCATTTTGACAGCTTGAGTTGCTGGTCACCAACCCACCTTGACCACGTGGCTCCTGAAACCCTGAAGCAGAGATAGCCTAAGGAGGATCATTTACCAAGAAATCTTACACTTCCTACCTACATTCCCCTGGGAGTCCACTTCGCCCATACTACCCAGAAAATATACTACCCAGGAAACAGCAAAACATGAAGAGGCACCATACATGAAAGGACCCAGAGCAAACTCTAGCTTGCTCTAGAATTTGGAATATTTGAATCAGAGATGCCCTAGAAGTTTGTTTCAACTTCAAAATGAGTCTTAGCTCTTCACTTAAAAATATCTCTAGACCTCCCTAAGAACTAGCTTTGAAGGTACTATACAAGCTGCCAAGGGAACAAAACAATTAAAAGTCTTACCCAGCTGTAAAGCCTACAAGCTGCAACAGTAGTATGCCAGTGTATCTTCAGTGGTGCAATAGTGGCACTTACATCTCCGGGGTAACTACCAACAACTAATTAGACTTAAGGCCTCACTTAGTAGTGGGATATTCATGCCTGGTACTATAAACCTAACCAACTACATACCTCTGGTAAAATAATGGACCACAAAGGGTAACTTACTGCTACCACATCCCTAAACCAGTATAACCACCAACAGCATTCTAAATACTTGTTCTTACCGACACAGATAAGTGTAGCACTCACTCTCATCAAAGAAGATTCTGTTTGCAGAAGACAGAGCCCATCAGAGAAATCACCAGCTGGTCAAAATGCAAAGAACAATTGACCATGGGGTGCCTATCTACACTTGATACATCTACAACACAACTCCTACACCTATGGCTCAGGGAACACTGAGGAAATGAAGTCATAAAGGTTGTAAGTGCCAGAGGATCAGGACATCTGTTACCAGATAATGCTTTCTATATACAGCAAAGAAGCTGTGTCCACAAAAATCTTAATTAACTATATGGTCACCCAAACAAGACCTAAACAATGACAATACTAGTTGATAACAAACACGAATGTGGGAAATCTCAGGAGGACCCCCCTCTGGATGAAGAGCTATAGGTAAATAATTGGCTGGCAAAAGAGGGAGAATCAGTCCTCTCTAGTTACAAGCTTCCTGATAGCTTATCCAATCCCAAGTGGTCATCACTAAACACGCATTCATATAAGCACACAAAATGGAATCAATAGAATATATTTGTATGTGTGTTAATTACAAAAGAAGAGATTATGAATTTGAAAGGGAAGGGACAGAAGAGAAACTGGAGGGCAGGGCGAATGTGTAGAGGAATGACATAAATACAATACTCATGCGTAAAATTCTCAATAATAATAATATAAGTTTTTAAAATAGTTTTAAAATAAAAATCCCTGGAACAACTATTATCTGCCAGGCTATGAAGATTCAAAGAGGAAAAGGTGTGCTTCCTGTTGTAAAGAAGCTTAGGATTTAGGGAAACTAATAAAGATTTAGTGTCCCTTATACAAAGAGCTTGGGAATTGAATTTTAGTTTTTGGATTTTTGAAATATTGGTCAATAAATAACAACAAATTTTGGGATGGCACCCCAAGTCTAGACAAGAAAATTTATTTAGATTTTATTTATATTACTTCTTAATATAGCCTGAAGGCAATTTTAAACATATTTTAAATAAATTTATATATAAAACAAGTTTTATTGTGTAAAAATTTTGATATACAGTGTTACCTGAGTACCTAGAGTTTCAGATTTTGAAAGATTTGGGATTTTATATTTTTCAGATAAAGGATGGTCAGTGTGTATATTTTAAAAATGCAGAATAATTTATCTCCTAACTAAACAAAGTAGAACATACAAAAAATTTTAAGTCTAAGTTCAGGAATGAGTACAAGATTTAGAGAGTAGATAACAAATTTATGAGTACACATGATGGGTGCAATAAGGGTGAAGACACTAAAGAGACAGACATTTGGGCCCATGGTAAGAAAGAGATGGAAGGATAAATGAAGTGACTAGAATGATAAGTATCCTAAAAGGAAGTGGCAAGAAATGCTTGGAAAAAGGAAAAACAAAAGCCAAAACTGTTGGATGATCAACAGTAGATATTAGACTCTATCAGCTGGGCAACAGCGGGAAAGAATACCAAAATAGGGTAATTTAACCAATCTCGAACTTTATAAGCTCAGATTAGTAAGGTTAGAGAGTAGTGAATCTAGAGACTCTTAAGTCCATAAATATCTCTCCACTCATAAGAAGGAAATAAGAAGAGTTTCCAACCCACACAGTCACTCAAGGTGGAGAGGATTATGAGGAGGACACATTTTAGCTACACCCTGAGAGCAATGGCCTTCCAAGTGTAAAATCGGTGTTGTAGTCCAGTCCAAAACTCATTCTATGGCTCACATGGTGATAATGTATCATGAGTCAAGACAGAGTCGCATGGGCAATGTGGGATGATCTTGTCAAGTTCTGTAAAACACATAGACTGAGAGAATCTGGACCTGTTTCAAACAACCATAAATTAAACTGATCTATGCAAGTAAGGAATATGTGCTGCTGGTCACTTATCTTCACCCAATTTTCCCTCTGAAATTTAAAAACAAAAACAATCCAAGCCATAATTAGAACTTCATTATAGAGCATTTTCAAAGAGCATTTCCTACTAGGACATTTGGGTTCTATAAACCCTTACGTGGCCAATTTGTTTAATGAAATACTTACTTTATCTTTCGTCTCTCCAAAGACTTTTGAACTTTTTGAAGTTTGTTAAACATGACAAGAGCTTCTTTATCAGCATTGGGAGGTCTTTTCTCCACCTGTTTGTGCTTCAGGAATTTCCAAGCATCTGTAGCACATCCTTCTACAGACTCTAATCTAAATCTGGAAGCAAACGAATGTGTATTTAAAATATCATATTGTCATAAGATTAGGTCTCTCCACCTTTTCTGGTTGTGTTATATTTCTCATGGCTATGAGTAAATGTCTGACAAGAAGCAATTACAGAAGGGTTTAAACTGGTTTACAGTTTGAAAAAACACAGCTATTTATACTGGGATAAGGGTAAGCATAGAAATAAAATGTGGCCAGTCACATGGTGTTTATAGTCAAGAGGCAGAGCACAAACAGAAAGTGTGGCTGGCTATAAGACTTCCAGGCTTGACCCCAGTAGCCCAATATGGTGATTTGACAGAGAATGGTCCCCACAGGCTTACATATTTGAATACAAAGTCTGTAGTTGGTGGAACTGTTTGGGAAGGATTAGGAGGTGTAGCCTTGTTGGAGGAAGAGTGCAACCGGGATCAGGTTTTGAGGTATTAAAAGCCCATGCCATTTCCAGTTAGTTAACCATCTCTCTCTCTGAACCATATTTTCTGATAATGATATACTCTCTCAGCTATTGCTCCAGCACCATGCCTACCTGCCTGCTGTCACATCTACCTGCCATAATGGTAATGGACTATAACTCTCTAGAACTGTGGACTCCAGTAAATTCTTTCCTCTACAAGTTGTCCTGGCCATAATTTTACAGCAATAGAAAAGTAATTAAGGTAGCCAGGAAGGCTTACATATCTGCACAAATTTAGTCTGCAGGCTGTTGTTTAATTCGTAGCTCTGATCTGAGAAGTATAAATGACAACATCTCAGACCAGGTCCATGGGTAAGGTAGCATCTCATAACTTTCCAAAACCTTCCAAAACAGCACCACTAGCTAGCAGAAACTGTCCAAACACACACCAATGGAAAGCAGTGACATATACCTGCTGGGTTTTTTAAGCCCATGTTTGTGAATTTTATTCTGAATTCTGGGTGTTCTAGGTCCATATACTCCCAATTTGAGACCGTGAAGTGAAACAAGTTTCCCTAATACCATATTCTTCTGACACAGCAGTATGAGCTCATGGAAACTCTCCACAAAACAGACATGCCCAGGCACAAGGAAGTAATGATTTACAAACAGAAAAAAGAGAAAATCACCCCCACCTTCCACACATCTTCCTGAAAGATGAGAAAGGTTTTTAGTCAACCAAAAAATTGTTCCTTTGGCAAAAAGGAAAGAGGCATATTTTCTCACTGTCACATTATCACTTATTTCTAGAAGGGAGGAAGTCCTGGAGGTCATAGGTTTTATAACCCAGAAGGTCTCCTATATATGGCCTTTATACCTTTGAAAATGTAAATACCTAGAACTACAAGGGTGCAGACTTCTTGGAACCCTGGGGCTCACCCTGTGGACATAGTCTGCATCTTAACCATTTATACTTCTCATATCTGAGCAACAAATAGTGCTGGTCAAATTCATTCTCCAGAAACTGTAAAAGCAAACACATCTAGTTTGCATCACATGAATTTCACAAAGTTTGGAATGCAGAGTTTCTGATGACAAGCAGAAAAAAAATCATTTCATTTCATCACAATGGCTAGGAGCTAAATGCTGTGTCTGAAGTAGCTACTTGGCAATATCACTATATAACATTATAGCAAATAACAAGTTGGAACTTTGTAGTAAAGTTTAAGGTTAAAATGTGAGACAAAGTATTTTCTTTTAAAAAGTAAAACTTCACAAACCCATTATTTTAAAAATTGTGAAATTGGGCCTGTTGTTACAAGCCTGTCTACAATCCCAGCTAGTAGGAAGGTTGAGGCAGGAGAATCACAAGTTGAAGGTTAGCCTAATATATGGAAAGTGTTCAAAACCAGCCTGGGTAACTTGGTGAAATCTTATCAGAAAATAAACATGTCTGAGATATTGCTCAGTGGCAGAATGATTTTCTAGTGTATGAGGTCCTGGGATCAATTCCCAGTCAGTGTCACAGAAATTAATTAGGAAAAAAAATTCACAGAATTAGGGAGCTACCCTAGTGAAGTAAGGACTAAGAAACAACTGTCAATTCTCATGGCCACATCAGGTAACAAAATAAGAAGAGGAATAAACATACTATTCTGTTGTCAGGGGCAATTCTAAGTGCTTTGAATGTAATAACTCATTTGATATAACAACTATTATATCGAAAATTATGCCAACCCTATCATTCCCATACTACAGAAGAGAAAATGGAGATATAAAAGGATTAAGGGGCCATGAGTATCCATGAGTATACACAGCTTGTATGTAACAGAGTGGGTCTTCTAATCCACGTTTCTGACTGTACGGTTGTGATATTATTTTTATGTCATGAAAGTTCCAGTCATTTCCATCATAATGTACCTCTTTTCAAAAATCTACATTGCTTGAAAATAACTGTGCCTCCCAAATCTCTTTGGCAGAATTACACAGAATGAAAATGACCTAGAAATGGCACATTAGCAATTAATATTTTATACCACTGGACTACACACCTATAGCCTTTGGATTTTGGTCTCACCAAAATTCTCTGTATGATTACTGTCACTGAGTGCCTGGCAATCAGTGACACAGCTACAGAGGAGAGAAGTGGGATTTATGCTGAGCCCTGGCCTTGAAATGTATGCGCTTAAGCACTGATCAACATTTCCAACTGCCAAACCTCTAAACATGTCCCAAACATCTTTTCCAGACATCATGGTATAGAATGTTGGGACTATCACTAGGTAGTAAGCCACTAAAGCTTTGTTCAGTTCAGGGTTAAGTGTCTATTCCTAATGTTATTGGGTCACCATTTTCTTGTGAAGCTCCCATGCCACGTACTATTTATTCTAAATCAGTGAGTATGCCTTTCCCCTATTGACCAATTTAATTCTTTCAATGGAATAGAAGAAAAATTGCATATGCTCAAATCCCTATGTATTTGAATATATAAATGATAAAGAATTGTTCTGTGATTTCAACACTGTGGTTAAGCTTGCATATGTATCTCAGACACAGAGAATGGCTCTTGTTTCTAATACCCATGGCTGTACTTGGAAGGGAAGCAGATAACTGTATGAATTTTTCATGACACAGGAAAGAATTTTTCTCTTGTTTTACATACACAGGCAAAAGGAACAACTTTATTAGAATCTCCAAAAATAATCAAACAGGACCTGCCTCACCTACTACCATTGTTTTGTTTCTATCACAAATTATGATTCATAACTATATGTTTCTGTGCGTGTTCATAAGTATTAAAGTTTATAATACAATGGTTTTATTTATTCGATGATCCTGTGGATTGAGAGTAGTTTGAAAATGTCTACAGTAAGTATTCTCTTCTTGTCACAGAGTTAACAAGGCTAATCTATAAACTTTTATCCACTAACTGAGGTATCCTTGGTGCCATTTTATCAGAACTGGATCCGTTAAACTAGTATATTCAATTTTAAGCTACTACATTCTGTAACATGAAATTTGGCAAGATATCACTGACTCTAAGTTACAGTTCTCATTACAATTAGTTTAAAATATCTAAATATTTTACCCATATATATTGTACCATATTATAAGACTTAAATGTTGTGAGGGATAGCAACAATGATGGCTATGTTCAATGGTCTCAAGATCTTGTCTCAAACAAACAAACAGAACCAGAATAACAAAAAGTAGATCTAGACAATTTCAGGACTTTAAATAAGTCGTATGATTTTGACAAGTGAACAAACAACCAAAGTAATAATAAGTACTAGACCACAGTGGTAACATGTATATGATTTCCTGTACCTTAAAGGAAGGAGCTTAATACAATTATGTCACAATGTTAAATAACTTACAAAAAGAACAGTGCAGGCAACTTATCCATTTCCCTGAGCTTCTCAACAAGATGTGGAAAGAAGTCCAACATGCGCCCTGAGTAGTCTTGGAAATTGGGACTCAGTTCCTGCAGCACCATCCTGGCCTGTGGCAGTCAGTGAATGGAAAGTATTTGTATTAAAATGTGCACAGCAAAGAAAGGAATGGCCACTCTGACTAAACTATTTTCATAGTTGTTTAATCTTTGTTTTTGTCATTCTTCAAAATAATCCTATGAGACTACACCACAGGACTGTGGTAAGCCACAGCAAAGACACATGCAAATCGCAGACTTGATAACAAACTTTTGGTGTACTGCAGAAGTTGTTTGAGACAACACAAATCTAGCAGGATGAAAAGCACTGCTTGGTCAGCAATGTTTCCACCACAGCAGGAGAAAGGAGCCCTCTCCACAGAGCATAGAAAAACATACCTAAACCCAACTGAGAGGTTTTGAATGACAAGATAACCAAAGGAAAATGTAACTTAACTAGATTATGTTTCCAAATGAAATAAAAAACAAATCAAAGTACAGGAGTGGGGACAAGATCATATGAAAAAGATATCATGTACACTATTCCTAAAAACAAAATCAGAAATCTCAATTTTTGATGATAAGTTTAAAGAAAATAAATGTGTAAGCATCTAGTTCCAGGGTAAGACTTCTTTACTTAAAGAGTCCTTACAATTTACAATAAAGATCATGAGGAATAAAACCCCCAACACAGCTGCAAACCTGTGTCTCTGGACACAACAGTGACATGGAACACATGAACTCACAACAACTGTGGATACCTGCAAACAAGCTCATAAGATCAAGTCCAAAATAATCTCAGCATGAGTGGGGAGGGGCTCACAAACCCTCGCTGAGGAGCTACTGCCAAATGATGGCTTCCGTGGAAGGGAGACAGTCAGTGTTCTTCTCATATGCTGATAGGCTGCCCGTGTTCCAGGAGATGGCCCCGCACCCACGTGTACACAGGCAACACTGAGCAGACTCAGTGAGTTTGAAAGGAGTGCATGAAGTTGGAAGGGATGGTAGGCGGGATATAGCGGGACTTGTTGGGGGAAGATTGGGGAGTGGATCTGAAAACACATGCACATGAAATTCCCAAACAATAACTTGCTAAAGAGAATACAACTCCAAAACTAAGAAAGGAAGAAAGGTGACAATGTGTTTCAGTTCCTTGAGTCTCATCTCTATGCTGCCAAAAACATCAATTATCCCAACCATGAGCCTTGTATTCTCTCTTGTCTGCCATCAAATCCATGAAGAACCCATGGCCTCTTGCCAAGTTTTAGGAGACACTGAAGAAGAGATACAAAACAAATTCCTTTCTTTTTTGTTTCAGCTCAGAATCACTATACATCAAGTCTAAGTTAAAATCTAAAATAAGCCTTGAAAACCACAAAGGAGAGAAAGAGTATTGTTGATTGAATGATACAACTCAGGAAAACAAAATAGAGAGCTTTGTCTAAAATGTGTGAAATTACCTGTTCCTTGTTGCCATTTTTAATCCAATTCGTGAATTCTTCCTTTAAGCTCTCCTCATATTTTCTAGCATCCAACTTCTTAATGACTATTTTGTTCTTAAAGTGAGCGAAGTTCTCTGGACACAGGTTCTGGGAAAGGAAGACCATAAAATTCTATAAAAAATAATGCCAGAAAACTTAAAGATATTTCTCAATTATCCTTTTCATTGACAGTTTTATGATCTCTTAGGTTAGAGGCAGTGGACTTCTCTTACCTCCCCATACCTTCTAGTATATAGAACTATGTATGAACTCTTCAAAGGCAAGAAGACAGAGCAAACAGGTCTCTGGGGAAAGCAAGCAGCAGTCAGGACACGGAGAACAAAATGAGGTGAAAAGAATCTGAAGACTAGAAACCCAGAGTGGGAAAGGAGACCCAGATACCACAGTGTCTGGGAAGGAGAAAGAAGGGACATTTTCAGGAGTTGACATAAAATACCATTTCTAGCCCATTTAACTAGGAAGGTATAAGGAGGTCATTTCCTCTAGGAAAAGGTCTGCCAATCATTTTAAATCACCAAATGCAAGTGGTAGAAATGGTGACCATATGTTTTTGAAAAGCAATGGTGGATTCTACCATAACAGTACGGATTCCATGAAGATTGTTTACCTGGGCCTGAGGCCAACTCTTCCAGACCTGAAGCATAGTGTCATAGAGCTGGATGCTTTCTCGAGGTGAAAAGGCAAGATCAGAAGGGAATCCATACTTTTCAATCTATGATTAAAATTAAATCAAATTTATTAATATTTTATTTTACCTACAAAATGCAAACATTTACAAGGAATACTTATTTGAGCATTAAGAGCTGGGAAAAATGGTGAAGACTGCATTGAGCATATTGCCTTTAAAAAAGAATTTTTATAAATTATGTGTGTGGGGGCGGGGGTTCTGCCCCCTCCCTCCAGGCCAAAAGAGGGTGACAGATGCCCTGGAGCTGGAGTTATAGGCTGTTGTGAATCACCCAGTGTGGGTGCTGGGAGAAAACTCAGGTCTTCTGCAGGGTTCTCTTAACTGTAGAGACATCCATCCACCCCCACAGCCAATGTTAGCCTTGTGTTCTCTTTTTAATTGTTGCTTGAGAGTGGCGATCTTTTTAGCCAGACCAAAATGAAACAAAAATTAATCTAAGAATCCTTGCAAGTTTTAAAATAGAAATCTCCTGCTGAGTCACAGGCTTGACATTTCTCAAGTTTCTTACCCTTTTACACAGTTTTCAGTCCTGGGGGATATCTTTCTGTACGCTGTGAAATATATGTTGTTCCCATTAGTTAATATGTAAGTTGTTTTGGCCTGTGGCAAAGCAGCTTAGAGGCAGGTGGGAAATCCGAGGAGAGAGACAGGAAAGAGAAAGGCGGAGTCTGGAAAGATGCTAGCCTGCCACCCAAGGAGCAGCAGAGCCAGCAGACCTGTAAGGCCACGGAAGACGTGGCAAAACACAGATCAATAGAAATGAGTTAATTTAAGATACAAGAGCTAGCTAGTGAGAGGTGTGCCATAGGCCATACAGTTTGAAAGTAATATTAAGCCTCTGAGAGATTATTTTATAAGTGGCTGAGGGACCATAGGGCCAGGTAGGACCTGAGGAACATGGGACTGTGGGGCCGGCAGGACCAGAGAAAATTCTGGCTACACTACAGTCTCCTCATTTCTAAAGATAAAACATTACTTTTGTCTGTGTCACTAAATTGTTGTGAGAAATAAACTTGATAATAGATATGGGTCTTAGCCAAATGTCTGGCACATGATTGGCTCACCATCCATTGATATGTTTTATCACTTAATAAGTTCATATTTCATAATTTTTAAAGAATTTAATAATTCTATGGTCCAAGCTGGGGGTTCAATCTTGTTGTTTCCCACAACAAACCAGCAAAGAGGCAAAACCTAAACCAATTTAGGCAGAGAGCAAAGAGAAGTAACAGTGAATCACCATACAGCAGTGTTCTGTCCTTTCGTTATATTGTAAATGCAAGTGTTCCTAGTACCACAAGTGATCCTAACGATCACTCTACATTGAGCAAGAGATGGTAGTTCTTTCAAGAGTTTCCCAGGCCAACAGCTCTCCAGACAGCAGCAGCTGTGCCTGGATGGCATGATAATTGAGGGCAAAGGTCAAACAAGGCCGCAGTTTGCCAGAAACAAGACATACAGGGCTGAGGGCAAACCCTCACTGGCGATCCCTTGCGTCTGTTGGGTTAAGGCCAGCTCATTTGTACTCTCCTATCTCTTGCTTTTGGAAATCATTTTTCTGACATAGCCATAAAGGAAGCAGAGGTAGATGATTCTTCTCTTTATGTTGTTACAATTTATCACATTCTGGGGTATTTTTAACCCATTCAGTTCATTCATTTAATCTAAGTGTAATAAAAATGTTCAGAATTATTTACATATTTGGAATTTATACTCATTTCTATTTTTCTTCCATAGGAAATGGCCTATATAAGTACATATTATGCAAGTGGTTGTTAAAAATTTATTTAACAATGCCTAAGCCTAGCTAGCATTTACTCTGTATTCTTGCTACCAAGTTCTAAAACTCTTAAGGCTCATACAACAGCATGACCTTTGCAGAAGTCACATAGGGTCAGACCACATTGTAGCTACTCCATTGCTTTCCAGCTACAGCATTAATAGCTACCAAGTGGAGGAGGAAGGCACTTGGAACAAGCATTGAACCAGTATACTTGAGGCTGCTTAACGATAACATGTCTTAATCACTTTACACACAAAAAAGCAATTTTTAAAGCACTGTGCTACTTTTAAAGATACTGGATAATGTTGAGAATGTCTGAAAATATGTAGATATCAGAAAGGGAGTCGGAGGACAAGGAAGGAAAGAGGGGAAAAGGAAGAGAGGGAGGAAACAAAAGGATTTCTTTATTATTGATGGCTGGCTTAACATCTGTGTTCTTAGTATAAGTTAAGGCACAGGATTTCTTCCATATTTCAGTTGAAACTGGAGTTTGAACAGGGCCATTACTGTAGCTGAGTGTAGCTGGAGCTGCACTGAGAGGAGAGGTTAAGTCCTCAGCGTTTCATTAGGGGTGCAGCCGTGAGCTAGTAAAGAGAGACAGGCAGACGTGGGTGCCTAACAAAGAGGAGAGTGGGGAGAAATAGTGCCCCCAAACTCACAAAACCATCAAGTTATAGTATTCAGTAGTTTTTGAACTTCAAGGATCCTGATGATAGCATCATAACACTGAGAAACTAGGGAAACTAGCACACTGCTGTTCATTTTTAAATCAAAGTCGTCATGTTTCCTCTGCATGCTAGCATCAGGCTGCGCTTCCGTTACCATCTGCACAGTATTACATTTTCAGT